>NW_026512466.1:0-29676 GCF_027579735.1 Bombina bombina | reverse complement strand
CAGAATTATCCATTACAGCCGTTAATTGTTGCATAGTAAGGAGTATTGGCGCGCTAGATGTACTAGGGGCCTCCTGAGTGGGCAAGACTCGTGTAGACGAAGGAGGGAATGATGCAGTACCATGCTTACTCCCCTCACTTGAGGAATCATCTTGGGCATCATTGTCATTGTCACATAAATCACATTTATTTAAATGAATAGGAATTCTGGCTTCCCCACATTCAGAACACAGTCTATCTGGTAGTTCAGACATGTTAAACAGGCATAAACTTGATAACAAGTACAAAAAACGTTTTAAAATAAAACCGTTACTGTCACTTTAAATTTTAAACTGAACACACTTTATTACTGCAAATGCGAAAAAACATGAAGGAATTGTTCAAAATTTACCAAATTTTCACCACAGTGTCTTAAAGCCTTAAAAGTATTGCACACCAAATTTGGAAGCTTTAACCCTTAAAATAACGGAACTGGAGCCGTTTTGAACTTTAACCCCTTTACAGTCCCTGGTATCTGCTTTGCTGAGACCCAACCAAGCCCCAAGGGGAATACGATACCAAATGACGCCTTCAGAAAGTCTTTTCTAAGTATCAGAGCTCCTCTCACATGCGACTGCATGCCATGCCTCTCAAAAACAAGTGCGCAACACCGGCGCGAAAATGAGGCTCTGCCTATGCTTTGGGAAAGCCCCTAAAGAATAAGGTGTCTAAAACAGTGCCTGCCGATATTATTATATCAAAATACCCAGATAAAATGATTCCTCAAGGCTAAAAATGTGTTAATAATCAATCGATTTAGCCCAAAAAAAGTCTACAGTCTTAATAAGCCCTTTTTGAAGCCCTTATTTACAATCGTAATAAACATGGCTTACCGGATCCCAGAGGGAAAATGACAGCTTCCAGCATTACATCGTCTTGTTAGAATGTGTCATACCTCAAGCAGCAAGAGACTGCTCACTGTTCCCCCAACTGAAGTTAATTGCTCTCAACAGTCCTGTGTGGAACAGCCATGGATTTTAGTGACGGTTGCTAAAATCATTTTCCTCATACAAACAGAAATCTTCATCTCTTTTCTGTTTCTGAGTAAATAGTACATACCAGCACTATTTCAAAATAACAAACTCTTGATTGAATAATAAAAACTACAGTTAAACACTAAAAAACTCTAAGCCATCTCCGTGGAGATGTTGCCTGTACAACGGCAAAGAGAATGACTGGGGTAGGCGGAGCCTAGGAGGGATCATGTGACCAGCTTTGCTGGGCTCTTTGCCATTTCCTGTTGGGGAAGAGAATATCCCACAAGTAAGGATGACGCCGTGGACCGGACACACCTATGTTGGAGAAAACAGAATTTATGCTTACCTGATAAATTACTTTCTCTTGTGGTGTATCCACTCCACGGATTCATCCTTTACTTGTGGGATATTCTCCTTCCCAACAGGAAGTGGCAAAGAGAGCACACAGCAGAGCTGTCCATATAGCTCCCCCTCTAGCTCCACCCCCCAGTCATTCGACCAAAGGTTAGGAAGAAAAAGGAGAAACCATAGGGTGCCGTGGTGACTGTAGTTTAAAAATAAAAACCACCTGTCTTAAAATGACAGGGCGGGCCGTGGACTGGATACACCACAAGAGAAAGTAATTCAGGTAAGCATAAATTGTTTTCTCTTGCAAGGTGTATCCAGTCCACGGATTCATCCTTTACTTGTGGGATACCAATACCAAAGCTTTAGGACACGGATGAAGGGAGGGAACAAGACAGGTACCTTAAACGGAAGGCACCACTGCTTGTAAAACCTCTCTCCCAAAAATAGCCTCCAAAGATTGAAGGACCAAGGCGCTGCTAGAGCATCTATCAGCACCGCCTGGGGATCCCGGGACCTGGACCCGTAAAGAGGAAGTTTGGTGTTCTGACGGGATGCCATCAGATCCAATTCTGGAATGCCCCATAGCCGAGTCAGCTGGGCAAATACCTCCGGATGGAGTTCCCACTCCCCCGGGTGAAAAGTCTGACGACTTAGAAAATCCGCCTCCCAGTTGTCTACTCCTGAGATGTGAATTGCTGAGAGATGGCAAGAGTGATCCTCCGCCCATCTGATTATTTTGGTTACTTCCATCATTGCTAGGGAACTCCTTGTTCCGCCTTGATGATTGACGTAATCTACAGTCGTGATGTTGTCCGACTGAAATCTGATGAATTTGGCCGCAGCTAGCTGAGGCCATGCCTGAAGCGCGTTGAATATCGTCCTCAGTTCCAGAATGTTTATCGGGAGAAGAGCTTCTTCCCAAGACCATAAGCCCTGAGCTTTCAGGGAGTCCCAGACTGCACCCCAGCCCAACAGACTGGCGTTGGTCGTTATGATGATCCACTCTGGTCTGCGGAAACACATTCCCTGAGACAGGTGATCCTGAGACAACCACCAGAGAAGAGAATCTCTGGTCCCCTGGTCCAACTGTATTTGAGGAGACAAATCTGCATAATCCCCATTCCACTGTTTGAGCATGCACAGTTGCAGTGGTCTGAGGTGTATCCGTGCAAAAGGGACTATGTCCATTGCCGCTACCATTAGTCCGATTGTCTCCATGCACTGAGCTACAGATGGCCGAGGAATGGAATGAAGAGCTCGGCAAGTAGTTAAGAGTTTTATCTTTCTGACCTTCGTCAGAAATATTTTCATTTCTACCGAGTCTATTAGGGATCCTAGGAAGGCAACTCTTGTGAGGGGGGAGAGAGAACTCTTTTTGATGTTCACCTTCCACCCGTGAGACCTCAGAAAGGCCACTACAATTTCCGTGTGAGACTTGGCTCTTTGAAAAGTCGACGCCTGAATTAAGATATCGTCTAGATAAGGCGCCACTGCTATGCCCCGCGGTCTTAGCACCGCCAGGAGGGACCCTAGCACCTTTGTGAAAATTCTGGGAGCAGTGGCCAACCCGAAAGGGAGAGCCACAAACTGATAATGCTTGTCCAGAAAGGCGAACCTGAGAAAATTGTGATGGTCTTTGTAGATAGGAATGTGAAGATACGCATCCTTTAGATCCACGGTAGTCATATATTGACCCTCCTGGATCATTGGTAAGATTGTCCGAATGGTCTCCATTTTGAATGATGGGACTCTGAGGAATTTGTTTAGAATTTTGAGATCCAGGATTGGTCTGAAAGGTCCTTCTTTTTTGGGAACAACAAACAGGTTTGAGTAAAACCCTAGCCCTTGCTCCGCAAATGGAACTGGGTAGATCACTCCCATTGTATGTAGGTCTTCTACACAACGTAAGAACGCCTCTTTCTTTGTCATGTCTGTAGACAGACGAGAAATATGGAACCCTCCCCTTGGAGGGGAGTCCTTGAATTCTAAAAGATATCCCTGGGATACAATCTCTAAGGCCCAGGGATCGTGTATGTCTCTTGCCCAGGCCTGAGCGAAGAGAGAGAGTCTGCCCCCTACTAGATCCGGTCCCGGATCTGGGGCTACCCCTTTATGCTGTCTTGGAGGCAGCCGCAGGCTTCTTGGCCTGTTCACCCTTGTTCCAGCCCTGGTAAGGTTTCCAGGCTGCCCTGGGTTGTGAAGTATTACCCTCTTGCTTTGCAGCAGGGGAGGATGAAGCGAGACTGCTCCTGAAATTCCGAAAGGAACGAAAATTATTTTGTTTGTTCTTCGTCTTGAAGGACTTGTCCTGGGGGAGAGCATGGCCTTTTCCCCCAGTGATTTCTGAAATCTCTTTCAATTCAGGCCCAAAGAGGGTCTTTCCTTTGAAAGGGATGTTCAATAGTTTGGATTTTGACGACACATCAGCCGACCAGGACTTTAGCCATAACGCCCTGCGCGCTAAAATGGCGAAACCTGAATTTTTTGCCGCTAACTTAGCTAGTTGGAAAGCAGCATCTGTGATAAAAGAATTAGCCAGCTTAAGAGCCTTAATTCTGTCCATAATGTCCTCATATGAGGTCTCCATCTGGAGCGCATCTTCCAGCGTCTCGAACCAGAAAGCCGCTGCAGTAGTTACAGGAACAATGCACGCAATAGGTTGGAGAAGAAAACCTTGTTGAACAAAAATTTTCTTAAGTAAACCCTCTAGTTTTTTATCCATAGGGTCTTTAAAAGCACAACTGTCTTCGATTGGTATAGTTGTGCGTTTAGCAAGTGAAGAAACAGCCCCCTCCACCTTAGGGACCGTCTGCCACGAGTCCCGTATGGGGTTAGATATGGGGAACATTTTCTTAAAAACAGGAGGGGGAAGGAAGGGAATTCCTGGTTTATCCCACTCCCTAGTAACGATATCCGCAATCCTCTTAGGGACCGGGAACACATCAGTGTAAACAGGAACTTCTAGGTACTTGGCCATTTTACACAATTTCTCTGGAACCACCATAGGGTCGCAGTCGTCCAGAGTAACTAATACCTCCCTGAGCAATAAGCGGAGGTGTTCTAGTTTAAATTTAAAAGCCAACGTATCAGAGTCTGTCTGAGGAGCAACCTTTCCCGAATCGGAAATTTCTCCCTCCGACAGCACATCCCTCGCCCCCATTTCAGAGCGTTGTGAGTGTATATCGGATACGGCTACTAAAGCATCAGAATGCTCATAATCTGTTCTTAAAAACAGAGCTATCACGCTTTGCAGGTAACACGGGCAGTTTAGATAAAAACACTGAGAGGGTATTATCCATAACTGCCGCCAAGTCTTGTAAGGTAAAAGAGTTAGACGCGCTAGAGGTGCTAGGCGTCGCTTCAGCGGGCGTAACTGGTTGTGACACTTGGGGAGAGGTTAACAGGCTAACCTCATTACCTTCTGTCTGAGAATCATCTTGGGCCACATTTTTAAGTGCAACAATATGTTCTTTAAAATGTATAGACATATCAGTACAAGTGGGACACATTCTGAGAGGGGGTCCCACTATGGCTTCTAAACACATTGAACAAGGATTTTCCTTGGTGTCAGACATGTTTAACAGACTAGTAGTAAGACAAACAGGCTTAGAAATCACTTTAATCAAGTAAAAACACACTTTGCAAAAAAACGTTACTGTGCCTTTAAGAGATAAAAAAGGCACACAAATTTCCAAAACAGTGAAAAATGCTTGTAGAAAATAAAAACTACAATTCTAACACCACATTCACTTTACCCTTCCGATTGCTTAGAGCCGGCAAAGAGAATGACTGGGGGGTGGAGCTAGAGGGGGAGCTATATGGACAGCTCTGCTGTGTGCTCTCTTTGCCACTTCCTGTTGGGAAGGAGAATATCCCACAAGTAAAGGATGAATCCGTGGACTGGATACACCTTACAAGAGAAAGTATATTAATATAACTGTGTTGGTTGTACAAAACTGGGTAATGGGTAATAAAGGGATTATCTATCTTTTAAAGCAATACAAATTATATTGTAGACTGTCCCTTTAAGGGAACAGGCTTAAAGGGACATGGAACCCAAAAATTTTCTTTCATGATTTAGCTAGAACATGCAATTTTAAACTACTTTCAAATTTACTTCTATTATCAAAATTGCTTCATTCTCTTGGTATTTTTATGAAGGAGCAGAAATGCACTACTGGATTCTAACTGAACAAATGAGTGAGCCAATGACAATCGGTATATATATGCAGCAACCAATCAGCAGCTAGAACCTAGGTTCTTTGCTGCGCCTGAGCTTTCCTAGATGAACCTTTCAGCAAAGTATACCAAGAGAAGGAAGCAAATTAGAGCTGCAACAACTAATCGATATTATCGATTATGAAAATAGTTGTCAACGAATCTCATAATCGATAAGTTGGTTTGCAATTAGTTGGTCTGTGTACAGTACCAGCTGGTTCACTCCAATGATAGTTTTTTTATTTTGGTTTTGCCCTTCGCCTAAAGGACATCTACAGACGTATACTTTTCACTTTTTCAGAACAGTATAAGTTTACAACTACTCCTGGCTTATGTGAGATGAACCTTTGAATTCCAGACGATATCCCTGGGAAACAATCTCAAGTGCCCAGGGATCCTGGACGTCTCTTGCCCAAGCCTGGGTGAAGAGAGAAAGTCTGCCCCCGACTAGATCCGGTCCCGGATCGGGGGCTACTCCTTCATACTGTCTTAGAGGCAGCAGCAGGTTTTTTGGCCTGCTTCCCCTTGTTCAAAGCCTGGTTAGGTCTCCAGACTGGTTTGGAATGGGCGAAATTTCCCTCTTGTTTTGTATTAGAGGAAGCTGAAGCTGCGCTACTCTTGAAGTTTCGAAAGGAACGAAAATTATTCTGTTTGGTCCTTAACTTATTGGACCTATCCTGAGGAAGGGCGTGACCTTTTCCTCCGGTAATGTCAGAGATGATCTCCTTCAGGCCAGGCCCGAATAGGGTCTGTCCCTTGAAGGGGATGTTAAGAAGCTTAGACTTTGAAGTAACGTCTGCTGACCAGGACTTAAGCCATAGCGCCCTACGAGCCAGAATGGCAAAACCTGAATTCTTAGCCGTTAGCTTGGTTAAATGAAAAACGGCGTCAGAAATAAAGGAATTAGCTAACTTAAGAGCTTTAATCCTGTCTAAAATATCATCTAACTGGGTCTCCACCTGTAGAGCCTCCTCAAGAGACTCGAACCAAAAAGCCGCTGCAGCAGTAACTGGGGCAATGCATGCAAGAGGCTGGACAATAAAACCTTGATGTATAAAAATTTTCTTAAGGAGACCCTCCAATTTTTTATCCATAGGATCTAGGAAAGCACAACTGTCCTCTACGGGGATAGTTGTACGCTTAGCTAGGGTAGAGACTGCTCCCTCCACCTTAGGGACCGTCTGCCACGAGTCCCGTATGGCGGCATCTATGGGAAACATCTTTTTAAAAGCAGGAGGGGGAGAGAACGGCACACCTGGTCTATCCCATTCCTTAGTAATAATTTCCGACAACCTCTTAGGGACTAGAAAAACAGAATTTATGCTTACCTGATAAATTACTTTCTCCAACGGTGTGTCCGGTCCACGGCGTCATCCTTACTTGTGGGAATATCTCTTCCCCAACAGGAAATGGCAAAGAGTCCCAGCAAAGCTGGCCATATAGTCCCTCCTAGGCTCCGCCCACCCCAGTCATTCGACCGACGGACAGGAGGAAAAATATAGGAGAAACCATATGGTACCGTGGTGACTGTAGTTAGAGAAAATAATTCATCAGACCTGATTAAAAAACCAGGGCGGGCCGTGGACCGGACACACCGTTGGAGAAAGTAATTTATCAGGTAAGCATAAATTCTGTTTTCTCCAACATTGGTGTGTCCGGTCCACGGCGTCATCCTTACTTGTGGGAACCAATACCAAAGCTTTAGGACACGGATGAAGGGAGGGAGCAAATCAGGTTACCTAAACGGAAGGCACCACGGCTTGCAAAACCTCTCTCCCAAAAATAGCCTCCGAAGAAGCAAAAGTATCAAATTTGTAAAATTTGGCAAAAGTGTGCAGTGAAGACCAAGTCGCTGCCTTACATATCTGATCAACAGAAGCCTCGTTCTTGAAGGCCCATGTGGAAGCCACAGCCCTAGTGGAGTGAGCTGTGATTCTTTCAGGAGGCTGCCGTCCGGCAGTCTCATAAGCCAATCGGATGATGCTTTTAAGCCAAAAGGAAAGAGAGGTAGAAGTTGCTTTTTGACCTCTCCTTTTACCAGAATAGACGACAAACAGAGAAGATGTTTGTCTGAACTCTTTTGTAGCTGCTAAGTAGAATTTTAGAGCACGGACTACATCTAAATTGTGTAGCAAACGTTCCATCTTTGAAACTGGATTCGGACACAAAGAAGGTACAACTATCTCCTGGTTAATATTCTTGTTGGAAACAACCTTTGGAAGAAAACCAGGCTTAGTACGCAAAACAACCTTATCTGAATGGAACACCAGATAGGGCGGAGTACACTGCAGAGCAGATAACTCTGAAACTCTTCTAGCAGAAGAAATAGCAACCAAAAACAAGACTTTCCAAGATAATAACTTAATATCTATGGAATGTAGAGGTTCAAAAGGAACCCCTTGAAGAACTGAAAGAACAAGATTTAGACTCCAGGGAGGAGTCAAAGGTCTGTAAACAGGCTTGATTCTAACCAGAGCCTGAACAAATGCTTGTACATCTGGCACAGCTGCCAGTCGTTTGTGTAGTAAGACAGATAAAGCAGAAATCTGTCCTTTTAGAGAACTCGCAGATAATCCTTTATCCAAACCTTCCTGCAGAAAGGAAAGAATCTTAGGAATTTTTATCTTATTCCATGGGAATCCCTTGGATTCACACCAACAGATATATCTTTTCCATATTTTATGGTAAATTTTCATAGTCACTGGTTTTCTGGCCTGAACCAGAGTATCTATCACAGAATCTGAAAACCCACGCTTTGATAGAATCAAGCGTTCAATCTCCAAGCCGTCAGCTGGAGGGAGACCAGATTTGGATGTTCGAATGGACCCTGAACAAGAAGGTCCTGTCTCAAAGGTAGCTTCCATGGTGGAACCGATGACATATTCACCAGGTCTGCATACCAAGTCCTGCGTGGCCACGCAGGAGCTATCAAGATCACCGAGGCCCTCTCCTGTTTGATCTTGGCTACCAGCCTGGGAATGAGAGGAAACGGTGGAAACACATAAGCTAGGTTGAAGGTCCAAGGTGCTACTAGTGCATCCACTAGAGTCGCCTAGGGATCCCTGGATCTGTACCCGTAGCAAGGAACCTTGAATTTCCGACGAGACGCCATCAGATCCATGTCTGGAATGCCCCATAATTGAGTCAACTGGGCAAAGATCTCCGGGTGGAGTTCCCACTCCCCCGGATGGAATGTCTGACGACTCAGATAATCCGCTTCCCAGTTTTCCACAGCTGGGATGTGGATCGCAGATAGATGGCAGGAGTGATCTTCCGCCCATTGTATTATTTTGGTCACTTCTTTCATCGCTAGGGAACTCCTTGTTCCCCCCTGATGATTGATATACGCAACAGTCGTCATGTTGTCTGATTGGAATCTTATGAATCTGGCCTTTGCAAGCTGAGGCCAAGCCCTGAGAGCATTGAATATCACTCTTAGTTCCAGAATGTTTATCGGGAGAAGAGACTCTTCCCGAGACCATAGTCCCTGAGCTTTCAGGGGTTCCCAGACTGCGCCCCAGCCCACTAGGCTGGCGTCGGTCGTGACAATGACCCACTCTGGTCTGCGGAAGCTCATTCCCTGGGATAGATGGTCCAGGGTCAGCCACCAACGGAGTGAATCTCTGGTCTTCTGATCTACTTGAATCACTGGAGACAAGTCTGTATAGTCCCCATTCCACTGTTTGAGCATGCACAGTTGTAATGGTCTTAGATGAATTTGCGCAAAAGGAACTATGTCCATTGCTGCAACCATAAACCCTACTACTTCCATGCACTGAGCTATGGAAGGACGTGGAACAGAGTGAAGAACTTGACAAGCGCTTAGAAGTTTTGACTTTCTGACATCTGTCAGAAAAATTCTCATTTCTAAGGAATCTATTATTGTTCCCAAGAAGGGAACTATCGTTGACGGAGACAGAGAACTTTTTTCTATGTTCACCTTCCATCCGTGAGATCTGAGAAAGGCCAGAACGATGTCTGTATGAGCCTTTGCTTTTGAAAGGGACGACGCTTGTATTAGAATGTCGTCCAAGTACGGTACTACTGCAATGCCCCTCGGTCTTAAAACCGCTAGAAGGGACCCGAGTACCTTTGTGAAAATCCTTGGAGCAGTGGCTAACCTGAATGGGAGGGCCACAAACTGGTAATGTTTGTCCAGAAAGGCGAACCTTAGGAACTGATGATGTTCTTTGTGGATAGGAATATGTAGGTATGCATCCTTTAGATCCACGGTAGTCATAAATTGACCTTCCTTGATAGTGGGTAGAATCGTTAGAATGGTTTCCATTTTGAACGATGGTACCCTGAGAAATTTGTTTAGGATCTTTAAATCCAGAATTGGTCTGAAGGTTCCCTCTTTTTTGGTAACTACGAACAGATTTGAGTAAAATCCCATTCCTTGTTCCGTCCTTGGAACTGGGTGTATTACTCCCATCTTTAACAGGTCTTCTACACAATGTAAGAACGCCTGTCTCTTTATTTGGTTTAAGGATAAGTGAGACATGTGGGACCTTCCCCTTGGGGGTAGTTAAATGAATTCCAGAAGATAACCCTGAGAAACTATTTCTAGTGCCCAGGGATCCTGAACATCTCTTGCCCAAGCCTGAGCAAAGAGAGAGAGTCTGCCCCCTACTAGATCCGCTCCCGGATCGGGGGCTACTCCTTCATGCTGTTTTGTTAGCAGCAGCAGGCTTTTTGGCCTGCTTACCCTTGTTCCAGCCTTGCATAGGTTTCCAGGCTGGTTTGGGCTGTGAGGCATTACCCTCTTGCTTAGAGGATGCAGAATTAGAGGCCGGTCCGTTCCTGAAATTGCGAAAGAAACGAAAATTAGACTTATTCTTGGCCTTGAAAGGCCTATCTTGTGGAAGGGCGTGGCCCTTTCCCCCAGTGATGTCTGAGATAATCTCTTTCAATTCTGGCCCAAAGAGAGTTTTACCTTTGAAAGGGATGTTAAGCAATTTTGTCTTGGATGATACATCCGCTGACCAAGACTTTAGCCAAAGCGCTCTGCGCGCCACAATTGCAAACCCTGAATTTTTCGCCGCTAATCTAGCTAATTGCAAAGCGGCATCCAAAATAAAGGAGTTAGCCAACTTAAGTGCGTGAACTCTGTCCATAACCTCCTCATATGGAGTCTCTCTACTGAGCGACTTTTCTAGTTCCTCGAACCAGAACCACGCTGCTGTAGTGACAGGAACAATGCACGAAATGGGTTGTAGAAGGTAACCTTGCTGTATAAAAATCTCTTTAAGCAAACCTTCCAATTTTTTATCCATAGGATCTTTGAAAGCACAACTATCCTCGATAGGAATAGTAGTTCGCTTGTTTAGAGTATAAACTGCCCCCTCGACCTTAGGGAGTGTCTGCCATAAGTCCTTTCTGGGGTCGACCATAGGAAATAATTTCTTAAATATAGGGGGGGGAACAAAAGGTATGCCGGGCTTCTCCCACTCCTTATTCACTATGTCCGCCACCCGCTTGGGTATAGGAAAAGCGTCGGGGTGCACCGGAACCTCTAGAAACTTGTCCATCTTGCATAATTTCTCCGGAATGACCAAGTTGTCACAATCATCCAGAGTAGATAACACCTCCTTAAGCAGTGCGCAGAGATGTTCTAATTTAAATTTAAATGTTACAACATCAGGTTCAGCTTGTTGAGAAATTTTTCCTGAATCTGAAATTTCCCCATCTGACAAAACCTCCCTCATGGCCACTTCACATTGGTGTGAGGGTATGACAGAACAAGTATCATCAGCGCCCTCCTGCTCTTCAGTGTTTAAAACAGAGCAATCGCGCTTTCTCTGATATGTAGGCATTTTGGATAAAATATTTGCTATGGAGTTATCCATTACAGCCGTCAATTGTTGCATGGTAATAAGCATTGGCGCGCTAGATGTACTAGGGGCCTCCTGCGTGGGCAAAACTGGTGTAGACACAGTAGGAGATGATGTAGTATCATGTCTACTCCCCTCATCTGAGGAATCATCTTGGGCAATTTCATTATCTGTGGCAGTACTGTCCTTACTTTGTTTGGACGCTATGGCACAATTATCACACAATTTTGAATGGGGAGACACATTGGCTTTCATACATATAGAACATAGCTTATCCGAAGGCACAGACATGTTAAACAGGCTTAAACTTGTCAATAAAGCACAAAAACCGTTTTAAAACAAAACCGTTACTGTCACTTTAAATTTTAAACAGAGTACACTTTATTACTGAATACGTGAAAAAGTATGAAGGAATTGTTCAAAATTTACCAAAATTTCACCACAGTGTCTTAAAGCATTAAAAGTATTGCATACCATTTCCCTTGACGCCGAAAAGGCGTTCAATCGTCTTAGTTGGCCTTTTTTGACCCAGACCTTAAGAAAATTTGGATTCGATGATCAATTCATTCACATGATTTTTGCATTATATAACAACCCCAAAGCGAGAATAAAATTAAACGACTCCTTGTCATCCCCCTTTGACATAAATAACGGTACTAGACAAGGATGTCCACTTTCACCAACACTGTTCATTCTAGCAATGGAGATTCTGGCTACCCACATTAGGGCAACCCCCCAAATTTCTGGTATTACTATAGGACAAAAAGAATACAAGGTCTCCTTATACGCAGACGATGTCATACTCACACTTACGAACCTTCCTACATCTGTCCCCTCCCTGATGCTTCTGTTTCAAAGATACGGAATGCTGTCTAATTTCCGCATAAATAATACAAAATCGGAATTTATAAGTATAGCCACACCCCCTGAAGACCTCTATATACTACACTCACACAAGTTTAAACATCAACCTAAAGCACTGAAATACCTGGGAATTCTGGTTCCCCCCAATTTACAGGAGATAATTTCCTTAAATTTCACTCCTTTAACAAATCACATTAAAGCTACTCTATATTCATGGTCCAATAAACCAATCTCCTGGTTGGGAAGAGTGAACGCTATTAAAATGATAATACTCCCCAAAATATTGTATGTTTTACAGGCAATACCCACTCCTATCCATGACTCCATCATCCATTCCCTACAAAAACTCATTAATTCCTACATCTGGAGCCATAAACGCCCTAGGATCGCCACACAAACCCTGTATCGTTCTAAACTAGAGGGAGGTCTCGGAGTCCCGAATATATTATTATATAGATATGCTACCTACATGACTAGAATAACCGACTGGTGTAAAAACAGTCACCACAAGGAATAGGTGGGCCTGGAACATACACTCGCAGGAGTGGGACAACTGGGAGGCAGATGTTGGCTTACAATACAACGAGACAAAGGGGTACCAGAGCTCCCTACTGTAGTGAGAGAAACATTTAATATATGGGGAAAAATCTTAAGGAGACATAAATCTATCTCTACACCCTGTTCCCCTCTGTCACCCATCATAGACAACCCCACAGTCCCATTCCAACCTGCCTCCCATCACACTGACAATACTGTTCTAACACACGCCATACCACACTATTCCATTCTGCAGAATAGCAAGTTGAAACCTAGAGAAGAAGTAGCTGACATACTGGGACTCACCCCCAAAAACTGGCTGGCTTATCATCAACTTACCCATTACATCGCCTCACATACAGAAAGAAAAAATTTGACTCGCCCCCTAACACCATTTGAATCAATATGCCATTTGCCCTTCCCGGCAACAGGTACTCTCTCCATTTCATACAAATTACTACAAACAGATCGGTCAAAATGTCTCCCATCCCATGCCAACAGCTGGGAAAAAGAGCTTAATGAACAACAACCAACCAAAATATGGAGGATTATATACAAATGCATGAGCTCCTCCGCATCTTCCATGAATATTGCGGAAATGAACACAAAACTCCTCTGTAGGTGGCACTACACTCCTGATAGACTGGGTAGACTATTCCCACACACTAGTGCCAACTGTTGGAGAGGGTGTACACAACGAGGTACCTTTGCCCATCTGTGGTGGACATGCCCAGTGGCACAAGCATATTGGTCGGATATTAGAACAGAAATACACTCGGTGATAGGGATTCCCCTACCCCTTACCCCTTGGCCTTTCCTTTTCAACTTCCTCCCACAAATAACATGTAAGCTGCGACTGAAGCTCACTACGATAATGATCAATACGGCTAAACGATATATCCCATACCACTGGAAGCAACCCACCCTACCATCTATACAGTTCTGGCGAAATAGAGTAACTACCGCCATAGAATTAGAGCAATACCACTATACACAATTGAGTAAAATAGATGAGTTTCTGTCCATCCGCCTGCTCTGGGAAGAATATATCCACTCTTTAGAGCCCGTAGATGCCCCACACACCCCTCAATAAACCCTGATACACTTAGACCACAACGGACCTTTTTGGAACTTTATGACTTATGATTGTTTGAATTTGCTTTTACCAAATCATATAATCCTTTTTTTTTTCTTTTTCCCTCATTATCTGCATATTATCTTTTCTTGTTTTTACCATATTCTGAATATGTTTTGTGTTTATAAAGTTAAAAGTTATAATGAACGATGTATCTAGTTGTACTGACAATTCAGAATGTTCCTCTTTGAGAAAGAAGTACATTGAACCCTATTAGGAACATTCTCCCTACCTACACAGCAGAATCTTTGTTTCTTGTAATAGCTTGTATTAGGACTGAGTACTTATATGTTTTTTTCTTCACTCTGACCAACTTGTTTGACTATTGTATGTTGCAACTTGATACAATAAAGCTCTTTTGAAAACCGAAAAAAAAAAAAAAAAAAAGTATTGCATACCAATTTTCAGAGCTTTAACCCTTAAAATAACAGAACCGGAGCCGTTTACAAAATTAACCCCTATACAGTCCCAGCTACAGTCTTTGCTGTGACCTAAACAAGCCCAGAGGGGAATACGATACCAAATGACGCCTTCTGGAAACTTTTCCAACTATTTTCAGGTCCTCACACATGCATCTGCATGTCTTGCTCTCAAAAACAACTATGCAGTAATGGCGCGAAAATGAGGCTCAGCCTACAACTGGGAAGGCCCTTCCTGACTGGAAAAGGTGTCTAACATAGTGCCTGACGTTAAAAAACGTTCCCCAAGTTTATAAGTGTGAATTATCAGCATTACCATGTATAAAATGTCCAAATAAAGCAATCGATTTAGCCCATAAAAGTGTCTACCAGTTTTATAGCCCATATTAAGCCCTTTATTCTGCTTGAAACTAAGAAAATGGCTTACCGGTCCCCATGAGGGGAAATGACAGCCTTCCAGCATTACACAGTCTTGTTAGAAATATGGCTAGTCATACCTTAAGCAGAAAAGTCTGCTAACTGTTTCCCCCAACTGAAGTTACTTCATCTCAACAGTCCTATGTGTTAACAGCAATCGATTTTAGTTACTGTCTGCTAAAATCATCTTCCTCTCACAAACAGAAATCTTCATCCTTTTCTGTTTCAGAGTAAATAGTACATACCAGCACTATTTTAAAATAACAAACTCTTGAAAGTAGAATAAAAAAACTACATTTAATCACCACATACTCTTAACCATCTCCGTGGAGATGTTGCCTGTGCAACGGCAAAGAGAATGACTGGGGTGGGCGGAGCCTAGGAGGGACTATATGGCCAGCTTTGCTGGGACTCTTTGCCATTTCCTGTTGGGGAAGAGATATTCCCACAAGTAAGGATGACGCCGTGGACCGGACACACCAATGTTGGAGAAAACATCAGTGTAAACAGGCACTGCAAAGTATTTGTCCATCTTACACAATTTTTCTGGGACTGCAATGGGTTCACAGTCGTCCAGAGTCGCTAAAACCTCTCTAAGCAATAAGCGGAGGTGTTCGAGCTTAAATTTAAACGCTGTCTCTCACATCAATATGATCGCCCCTAGAGGTTTCTAAGAATTAACAGTTACTGACTTTGTGTGTCCAGAGCCAGTTCACAATATATGTGTGTATAAAAATAATACTGAGGTTCCATCATATACAATATGCCATGTTAATTGAGCAAAAGTTGATGATTATTGTAATATTGACATGCCTTTTGTGTATTTGAAAGTTTTCTTTTATTTGTTATTTCGTTTGCATAACCTCAATAAAAAAATAAAAAAAATAAAAAATTTAAACACTGTCATTTCAGAATCAGACTGAAGCAACGCCTTCCCTGAGTCTGAAATGTCACCCACAGACAGAAGCTCACCTGCCTCGGCTTCTGAGTATTGTGAGGGAATATCTGACACAGGTATTAAAGCATCAGAAAGCTCTGTATTAGTTCTATCCCCAGAGCTGTCTCGCTTTCCTTGTAACCCTGGCAGTTTGGACAATACCTCTGAGAGGGTAGCATTCATAACTGCCGCCATGTACTGTAAGGTAAAAGAATTAGACGTGCTAGATGTACTTGGCATTACTTGAGCGGGAGTTATAGGTTCTGACACATGGGGAGGGCAAGATGGCATAATCTCCCTTTTTTCAGTCAGAGAATCCTCTGGAGATAAATCTTTAAGCGCCATAATAGGGTCTTTATAGTTTATAGAAATTTCAGTACATTTGGTATACATTCTAAGAGGGGGTTCCACAATGGCTTCCAAACATATTGAACAAGGAGTTTCCTCTATGTCAGACATGTTTAACAGACAAGTAATGAGACAAGCAAGCTTGGAAAACACTTTAATAAAGGTGAAACAGCAATTAAACAAAAACGTTACTGTGCCTTTAAGAGAAAAAAACTAGCACTTAAACTGCAAAACAGTGTAAAAATAAGTAAAGTCTTTGAAATTTTTACAGTGTGTGTAAGGGACTAAAGCAAGATTGCACCCACTTGCAAATGGATGATTAACCCCTTAGGCCCCAAACCGGATTTAAAAAACGTTAAAAGACAGTGGAGCACCTTGCCACAGCTCTGCTGAGGCTCCTACCTGCCCTCAAATACGATTTTGTGCAGAAATAAACCCTTTGTAATGGTCCTCCCACCATGTACTGGATGTCAGAGCGGCCTTAAGGAAAGACTCCTAGGAGTATCTAACTAGCCATGTGGAAAACTAGGCCCCAAATAAAGACTTATCTCCCTCAGAGAAAAAATGTCCTATTTATGAAACATGTAAAACGTTTTGTCACTAAGTAATATGAGTATTAACATCAGTATTACCCTGTTTTGTAAGCATGATCCCAGTCGTTGTTAAATCACTGCATCTAGCTTACCTCAAATACATAAGGCTCTGTCAGCATTTTCTAGAAATTATTCATCTCTCTAGAAATAAAAATACTGAACATACCTCAAAGCAGGTAATCTGCAGACCGTCCCCCCAACTGAAGTTTTCTTTCCATACTCTTCAGATATGTGTGAGAACAGCAATGGACCTTAGTTACAAACCGCTAAGATCATCAAACCTCCAGGCAGAATTCTTCTTCTAATTTCTGCTTGAGAGTAAAACAGTACAACGCCGGTACCGTTTAAAAATAACAAACTCTTGATTGAAGGTAAAACTACACTAAGTCACCACATATCTCTTGATACTTCCTATCTTGTCGAGAGTTGCAAGAGAATGACTGGGGATGGGGGTTAGGGGAGGAGCTATATAGACAGCTCTGCTGTGGGTGTTCTCTTGCAACTTCCTGTTGGGAAGGAGAATATCCCACAAGTAATGGATAAACCCGTGGACTGGATACACCTTACAAGAGAAAAGGGCTGAATTGGACCTCAAAAGCACCGTTAAGAATCCATTAGCTCTGTCTGAGGATCCCTGAACTACGACCCATTAATGGGTAACCTGGGACAGGAACAGACGTCCTAAAATTCTCAATCGGCGTCCCCATTCAGATACAAACATCTGAAAACCTTCGGATAGAGACCTTAGCCCCGGATCCAGGGAATGATTTAGTGAACATCCGTCCCTGAAGATCACACTCAGAGTGAATCGCTAACAACGAGCAGTAGAGGGCCTCTGCCCACCACCAAACTCGAGATACTACCCTCTACTCAGTACAATCTCTCTTTCTCAGAAAGAGATCCAAGCCACTGAGAGAAAAAAGGCTAACTAGATTCCATACCCTGGGACGAGCCCAGAAGACAAACCCTCAGAGAAAATGCATGCCGAGGAACCATAAGAATAATCTCCTAAAACCACGGTCCCCCATAGGATGCCCTCTCCCCAACTGACAGGCTAGTGACTTGGCTGGGGAACTCACCACCTCCTAGACCCAGACAGTTAACAGAGGAGACGCTCTCCTCAGGTTGTAGTCTCAGCCAGAATGGAGGTAAAAAACATAGACCACATGCTATGAAAAGAAGAGCAAATTAATAGGAGGTGTGCAACACTTTCAAAAATGAAAGTGAAACCTGTTTGTTCCAGCCAAAAACATACAGTCTATGAGCCCAGAAAATAAAATCGCACAAAGTAGCATGTAAATAATACACTGATTAATTAACCCCAACTGTTCAATAAACCCCCCTCAGAGGATATTAACCCTGGATCCTATCAAGGTATAAAGGAACTACACTGTAATCCTGTTATAGCGTTATGTGTAAAAAATTGAAACAATCTTACCTCCAGGATCTATACTGTGGAACAGAACACAGCCTCTCAAGTGTGACAGTCTTATAGCAGCGCTCCTGACATGGACTTGAATGAGAGAAAACAGAATTTATGTTTACCTGATAAATTACTTTCTCCAACGGTGTGTCCGGTCCACGGCGTCATCCTTACTTGTGGGATATTCTCTTCCCCAACAGGAAATGGCAAAGAGCCCAGCAAAGCTGGTCACATGATCCCTCCTAGGCTCCGCCTACCCCAGTCATTCGACCGACGTTAAGGAGGAATATTTGCATAGGAGAAACCATATGATACCGTGGTGACTGTAGTTAAAGAAAATAAATTATCAGACCTGATTAAAAAACCAGGGCGGGCCGTGGACCGGACACACCGTTGGAGAAAGTAATTTATCAGGTAAACATAAATTCTGTTTTCTCCAACATAGGTGTGTCCGGTCCACGGTGTCATCCTTACTTGTGGGAACCAATACCAAAGCTTTAGGACACGGATGATGGGAGGGAGCAAATCAGGTCACCTAGATGGAAGGCACCACGGCTTGCAAAACCTTTCTCCCAAAAATAGCCTCAGAAGAAGCAAAAGTATCAAACTTGTAAAATTTGGTAAAAGTGTGCAGTGAAGACCAAGTCGCTGCCCTACATATCTGATCAACAGAAGCCTCGTTCTTGAAGGCCCATGTGGAAGCCACAGCCCTAGTGGAATGAGCTGTGATTCTTTCGGGAGGCTGCCGTCCGGCAGTCTCGTAAGCCAATCTGATGATGCTTTTAATCCAAAAAGAGAGAGAGGTAGAAGTTGCTTTTTGACCTCTCCTTTTACCGGAATAAACAACAAACAAGGAAGATGTTTGTCTAAAATCCTTTGTAGCATCTAAATAGAATTTTAGAGCGCGAACAACATCCAAATTGTGCAACAAACGTTCCTTCTTCGAAACTGGTTTCGGACACAGAGAAGGTACGATAATCTCCTGGTTAATGTTTTTGTTAGAAACAACTTTTGGAAGAAAACCAGGTTTAGTACGTAAAACCACCTTATCTGCATGGAACACCAGATAAGGAGGAGAACACTGCAGAGCAGATAACTCTGAAACTCTTCTAGCAGAAGAAATTGCAACCAAAAACAAAACTTTCCAAGATAATAACTTAATATCAACGGAATGTAAGGGTTCAAACGGAACCCCCTGAAGAACTGAAAGAACTAAGTTGAGACTCCAAGGAGGAGTCAAAGGTTTGTAAACAGGCTTGATTCTAACCAGAGCCTGAACAAAGGCTTGAACATCTGGCACAGCTGCCAGCTTTTTGTGAAGTAACACAGACAAGGCAGAAATCTGTCCCTTCAGGGAACTTGCAGATAATCCTTTTTCCAATCCTTCTTGAAGGAACGATAGAATCTTAGGAATCTTAACCTTGTCCCAAGGGAATCCTTTAGATTCACACCAACAGATATATTTTTTCCAAATTTTGTGGTAAATCTTTCTAGTTACAGGCTTTCTGGCCTGAACAAGAGTATCGATAACAGAATCTGAGAACCCTCGCTTCGATAAGATCAAGCGTTCAATCTCCAAGCAGTCAGCTGGAGTGAGACCAGATTCGGATGTTCGAACGGACCTTGAACAAGAAGGTCTCGTCTCAAAGGTAGCTTCCATGGTGGAGCCGATGACATATTCACCAGATCTGCATACCAAGTCCTGCGTGGCCACGCAGGAGCTATCAAGATCACCGACGCCCTTTCCTGATTGATCCTGGCTACCAGCCTGGGGATGAGAGGAAACGGCGGGAATACATAAGCTAGTTTGAAGGTCCAAGGTGCTACTAGTGCATCCACTAGAGCCGCCTTGGGATCCCTGGATCTGGACCCGTAGCAAGGAACTTTGAAGTTCTGACGAGAGGCCATCAGATCCATGTCTGGAATGCCCCACAGTTGAATGACTTGGGCAAAGATTTCCGGATGGAGTTCCCACTCCCCCGGATGCAATGTCTGACGACTCAGAAAATCCGCTTCCCAATTTTCCACTCCTGGGATGTGGATAGCAGACAGGTGGCAGGAGTGAGACTCCGCCCATAGAATGATTTTGGTCACTTCTTCCATCACCAGGGAACTCCTTGTTCCCCCCTGATGGTTGATGTACGCAACAGTTGTCATGTTGTCTGATTGAAACCGTATGAACTTGGCCCTCGCTAGCTGAGGCCAAGCCTTGAGAGCATTGAATATCGCTCTCAGTTCCAGAATATTTATCGGTAGAAGAGATTCTTCCCGAGACCAAAGACCCTGAGCTTTCAGGGATCCCCAGACCGCGCCCCAGCCCATCAGACTGGCGTCGGTCGTGACAATGACCCACTCTGGTCTGCGGAAGGTCATCCCTTGTGACAGGTTGTCCAGGGACAGCCACCAACGGAGTGAGTCTCTGGTCCTCTGATTTACTTGTATCCTCGGAGACAAGTTTGTATAGTCCCCATTCCACTGACTGAGCATGCACAGTTGTAATGGTCTTAGATGAATGCGCGCAAAAGGAACTATGTCCATTGCCGCTACCATCAAACCTATCACTTCCATGCACTGCGCTATGGAAGGAAGAGGAACGGAATGAAGTATCCGACAAGAGTCTAAAAGTTTTGTTTTTCTGGCCTCTGTCAGAAAAATCCTCATGTCTAAGGAGTCTATTATTGTTCCCAAGAAGGGAACCCTTGTTGACGGAGATAGAGAACTCTTTTCCACGTTCACTTTCCATCCGTGAGATCTGAGAAAGGCCAGGACGATGTCCGTGTGAGCCTTTGCTTGAGGAAGGGACGACGCTTGAATCAGAATGTCGTCCAAGTAAGGTACTACAGCAATGCCCCTTGGTCTTAGCACTGCTAGAAGGGACCCTAGTACCTTTGTGAAAATCCTTGGAGCAGTGGCTAATCCGAAAGGAAGCGCCACGAACTGGTAATGCTTGTCCAGGAATGCGAACCTTAGGAACCGATGATGTTCCTTGTGGATAGGAATATGTAGATACGCATCCTTTAAATCCACCGTGGTCATGAATTGACCTTCCTGGATGGAAGGAAGAATTGTTCGAATGGTTTCCATTTTGAACGATGGAACCTTGAGAAACTTGTTTAAGATCTTGAGATCTAAGATTGGTCTGAACGTTCCCTCTTTTTTGGGAACTATGAACAGATTGGAGTAGAACCCCATCCCTTGTTCTCCTAATGGAACAGGATGAATCACTCCCATTTTTAACAGGTCTTCTACACAACGTAAGAATGCCTGTCTTTTTATGTGGTCTGAAGACAACTGAGACCTGTGGAACCTCCCCCTTGGGGGAAGCCCCTTGAATTCCAGAAGATAACCTTGGGAGACTATTTCTAGCGCCCAAGGATCCAGAACATCTCTTGCCCAAGCCTGAGCGAAGAGAGAGAGTCTGCCCCCCACCAGATCCGGTCCCGGATCGGGGGCCAACATTTCATGCTGTCTTGGTAGCAGTGGCAGGTTTCTTGGCCTGCTTTCCCTTGTTCCAGCCTTGCATTGGTCTCCAAGCTGGCTTGGCTTGAGAAGTATTACCCTCTTGCTTAGAGGACGTAGCACTTTGGGCTGGTCCGTTTCTACGAAAGGGACGAAAATTAGGTTTATTTTTGGCCTTGAAAGGCCGATCCTGAGGAAGGGCGTGGCCCTTACCCCCAGTGATATCAGAGATAATCTCTTTCAAGTCAGGGCCAAACAGCGTTTTCCCCTTGAAAGGAATGTTAAGTAGCTTGTTCTTGGAAGACGCATCAGCTGACCAAGATTTCAACCAAAGCGCTCTGCGCGCCACAATAGCAAACCCAGAATTCTTAGCCGCTAACCTAGCCAATTGCAAAGTGGCGTCTAGGGTGAAAGAATTAGCCAATTTGAGAGCATTGATTCTGTCCATAATCTCCTCATAAGGAGGAGAATCACTATCGACCGCCTTACCAGCTCATCGAACCAGAAACACGCGGCTGTAGCGACAGGGACAATGCATGAAATTGGTTGTAGAAGGTAACCCTGCTGAACAAACATCTTTTTAAGTAAACCTTCTAATTTTTTATCCATAGGATCTTTGAAAGCACAACTATCTTCTATGGGTATAGTGGTGCGTTTGTTTAAAGTGGAAACCGCTCCCTCGACCTTGGGGACTGTCTGCCATAAGTCCTTTCTGGGGTCGACCATAGGAAACAATTTTTTAAATATGGGGGGAGGGACGAAAGGAATACCGGGCCTTTCCCATTCTTTATTTACAATGTCCGCCACCCGCTTGGGTATAGGAAAAGCTTCTGGGAGCCCCGGGACCTCTAGGAACTTGTCCATTTTACATAGTTTCTCTGGGATGACCAACTTGTCACAATCATCCAGAGTGGATAATACCTCCTTAAGCAGAATGCGGAGATGTTCCAACTTAAATTTAAACGTAATCACATCAGGTTCAGCTTGTTGAGAAATGTTCCCTGAATCAGTAATTTCTCCCTCAGACAAAACCTCCCTGGCCCCATCAGACTGGTTTAGGGGCCCTTCAGAACCATTATTATCAGCGTCGTCATGCTCTTCAGTATCTAAAACAGAGCAGTCGCGCTTACGCTGATAAGTGTGCATTTTGGCTAAAATGTTTTTGACAGAATTATCCATTACAGCCGTTAATTGTTGCATAGTAAGGAGTATTGGCGCGCTAGATGTACTAGGGGCCTCCTGAGTGGGCAAGACTCGTGTAGACGAAGGAGGGAATGATGCAGTACCATGCTTACTCCCCTCACTTGAGGAATCATCTTGGGCATCATTGTCATTGTCACATAAATCACATTTATTTAAATGAGAAGGAACTCTGGCTTCCCCACATTCAGAACACAGTCTATCTGGTAGTTCAGACATGTTAAACAGACATAAACTTGATAACAAAGTACAAAAAACGTTTTAAAATAAAACCGTTACTGTCACTTTAAATTTTAAACTGAACACACTTTATTACTGCAATTGCGAAAAAATATGAAGGAATTGTTCACCACAGTGTCTTAAAGCCTTAAAAGTATTGCACACCAAATTTGGAAGCTTTAACCCTTAAAATAACGGAACCGGAGCCGTTTTTAACTTTAACCCCTTTACAGTCCCTGGTATCTGCTTTGCTGAGACCCAACCAAGCCCAAAGGGGAATACGATACCAAATGACGCCTTCAGAAAGTCTTTTCTATGTATCAGAGCTCCTCACACATGCGACTGCATGTCATGCCTCTCAAAAACAAGTGCGCAACACCGGCGCGAAAATGAGGCTCTGCCTATGATTTGGGAAAGCCCCTAAGAATAAGGTGTCTAAAACAGTGCCTGCCGATATAATCTTATCAAAATACCCAGATTAAACAATTCCTCAAGGCTAAATATGTGTTAATAATGAATCGATTTAGCCCAGAAAAAGTCTACAGTCTTAATAAGCCCTTGTGAAGCCCTTATTTACTATCTTAATAAACATGGCTTACCGGATCCCATAGGGAAAATGACAGCTTCCAGCATTACATCGTCTTGTTAGAATGTGTCATACCTAAAGCAGCAAGAGACTGCTCACTGTTCCCCCAACTGAAGTTAATTCCTCTCAACAGTCCTGTGTGGAACAGCCATCGATTTTAGTGACGGTTGCTAAAATCATTTTCCTCATACAAACAGAAATCTTCATCTCTTTTCTGTTTCTGAGTAAATAGTACATACCAGCACTATTTTAAAATAACAAACTCTTGATTGAATAATAAAAACTACAGTTAAACACTAAAAAACTCTAAGCCATCTCCGTGGAGATGTTGCCTGTACAACGGCAAAGAGAATGACTGGGGTAGGCGGAGCCTAGGAGGGATCATGTGACCAGCTTTGCTGGGCTCTTTGCCATTTCCTGTTGGGGAAGAGAATATCCCACAAGTAAGGATGACGCCGTGGACCGGACACACCTATGTTGGAGAAAGCAGGCGTTTAAACTCGTCAACACTAATTGCTATTGTGACGAAAGGCAAAGAGGGATAGTGAGTAAGTGGGAGGGATATTTAAGCCTTTGGCTGGGGTGTCTTTAACTCCTCCTGGTGGCCAGGTGTTGTATTTTCCAACAGTAAGGAATCAAGTTGTGGACTCTCCCTATCTTAGGAAGGAAATTAAACTCATGATTCATACAGAGCATTCAATTCTAAGATAATTTATTTCCTTCTCTAGGAATCCTTTAATGAAACACAAATATTATTAAGCACAGGTGTAGCAGTGTAATACTGGAAGCTAACTGGTGATTGGTCATTGGCTATGTTTAGCCAAGTCCCAATAGTGCACTGCTGCCCTGGAGATTAAGTTATAGGCAAGCAATAGTGGAGTAATACATTCTCACACAGAGAATTTGCCTTTTGCACTTGTGTCCTTTAAGAGGCCAGTTTTCCGCAGCTTTGCACCAATGTATTATGTAGTGGTGCAGTCAAAGTGATTTAAAATGTCTTAAAATACCAGAATTGATCATAAACTTTAAAATAGTATAACTGATTTAACAGAAAGCAGTGATCAAGAATATAGCAGAGAAGAAGAATACCACAAAGGGTCATAATATAAAATGATTAATCACTAACAGGACAAATGGTAGACACACAATAACTGCCTAGCCATGTGTCACACTGTGCCAATTTTAAATTAAACTAAAATCTAGTGTTTGTGAAGTTCAGTTTATCAGCAAGGAAACACAATTATGATGTAGCTGTCTAAACTGGAATTGTGAGTCAGAACACCCACTTTGTTGGGTTTGCAATATCACCTTAACAACAAAGAGTGTGTATGTAAGACAAGCAGAAAACAGCTGATTGGTAGCTAAATGCATTTTATTACATGGCATAAAAACCTATAATCTGCTTCCTTACCTCTGAGGAGGATGTCTCTTCCTGAACGCGGTGACAGATGTCTATGTACTGCTTGGTCAAATCTCTGCTAACAAAACAAATGTGTTTGTTACAAACATCACATAAGCAATATAACCATTCGATCTAAACTAACCACATGGCTCATGTACAAACAAGTCTAAAAGAAAAACAGGACTGGGAAAATGTAACCAATTTCTAACAATGCCTTTTATTAACATGACACATTCTGTTCTAGGGATGGTAACTACATCTGTCTCATTGTTTATTACATATTATGATAATATATTTCTATATATAGTGTATATAGTGTATATAGTGTCCTAATAGCCAGGAGAAAAATCAGGAAGGCAAAGAGTAACATTTTCTGTCAACAGATGTCCTGTCCTACAAACACTAAAATATTGTAGAGCTTCCAGTAACAAAACCATTAAACCAAACCAATGAGATGTGATAATTAGGAAACTTACTATAAAAATATTTTTAAACAAAATTAAAAAAAATAAAATCTTTCATACTACAGAATAAATGGACTAAGAATGAGGGCTGCTCAAATAGGATTTTGATCTTCAATAAAAAAAAATTCAATTATAACTGCAGATCTATGTTTGAGTACAAGAGCAATTGAACTGCATGTACTTGTTACATTTCTAAATATAAGCTGGTTGGCATGACAACAAAGATTGATGGATCTCTTTAAAGAGTACTGTATATTTAATTGTCAGCATTTCACAACGAGTCAGAGAAATGCTGTGTGAAAGGTCCAGTCGTCATGGATACTGTAGGCTATTAAAAATGTACAAAATAAAAAAAGGAATATAGATACATGAAATAGCACAGTCAGTGGAAGAAATGTATTGGTTTGCTCAAATCACATCTCATAATCTGCGCCATGCATCCAGCACCATTTCCGACTGTTTATTAATGTGAAATAATATGCACTAGGGTCTTAAGAAATATTAACAGAAAAAAATGGTGTCTTGTCTGGGGCACAAGTGCTTTGCAATCAATGGAGTGATCAGGGCTCTTCTATAGCAGTGATTTGCAACCTTTTTTTTGCCGTGGCACATTAAAAAATCCTGTGGCACACCACCATCCCAAAATTTTACAAAATCACACATTGTAGCCTAATACAGGATATATATATATATATACAGTATATATATATATATATATATATATATATATATATATATATATATATATATATATATATATATATATATATATATACATACATATATATATATATATATATATATATATATACATACATATACACACACACACACACTGTGCTGTCATGCTATGCCTCCTACAAACTATACATTACATATTGACATTCATTCACAAACAATCATATTGATTGTCTGTGAATGAATGTCAATGTCATGGTTGTAAATGATGCCTGATGAGCCTGTCACATACCTCTCAATATTTCAAAATTTGAAAGAGGGACACCCCCTGCACTGTTGTCAGTCTGCCGCGGCACACCTGAGGATCTCTCACGGCACACTAGTGTGCCACGGCACACTGCTTGAAAAACACTGTTCTATAGGATAAGCCTGGACAAAATGCATAGCACTTTTTATTTGCTCTCACTACCCAAACCCAACACTCTGATCCATAGTTTAGCAATACAATTATATAATCAGAACATCTCATTTTATCACTAGCAATGATGCAACTATGTATTTAACCCCTGTAAAGAGGTACTTTAACTAGGTGCTGTCCAATCAGATTCTATTTGCCTGCATTACACCTTCTTTTATAAAATCTTACTTTTTTCTTGTTGTGTGTTTAACATTAGCAAAGGGATTTTACACATGAAGTCAAAGTATCTTGGGCAACGCCCCTGCAATAACAATATACCTGGCAAGCAGTTGGAGCATTGTACATACACCTGTTCTTCACCATGTCCTTATATGAAGCAACACAGGAGCTTGCTGGGTTCACAACTTTGAAGAGCATATACCAAGGAAAGAGATTTGGTGTGTGTGTGTGTGTGTGTATATATATGTGTATATATATGTGTATATATATATATATATATATATATATATATATATATATAATAACGAGAAAGGTCCGCTACAAGGAAAGCGCATACAGCCGCAATATTTGCAAATAAAAGCCGACTTTATTGAAAGTCTAAATAAAGCCCAGGTACATACAAGCTCGGGAGGGAGCACAAAGAATGAAACGTCTATATATATATATATATATATATATATATATATATATATATATATATATATATATATATATATATATATATATATATATATATATATATATATATATATATATATATATATATATATATATATATATATATATATATATATATATATATATATATAATCAAACAATGGGAAGGCACTCACCGTTTATAAAAATATAACTCTTTATTTCAGTCTGAGGACGGGGGAAACCCCGAAAACGTTAACTGAAATAAAGAGTTATATTTTTATAAACGGTGAGTGCCTTCCCATTGTTTGAATATTGTTTATGCCTATTTGATGAGCACCCCGGATGTTGGACAGCTAAGCCCCCTCTATACCTTGTTATTTTTATATATATATATATATATATATATATATATATATATATATATATATATATATATACATATACACACACAAATATATATAAATATAGGAACTCACATTTAAGTTGATAGATTTAGAAAAACATAATTTATGTAAGAACTTACCTGATAAATTCATTTCTTTCATATTAGCAAGAGTCCATGAGCTAGTGACGTATGGGATATACATTCCTACCAGGAGGGGCAAAGTTTCCCAAACCTCAAAATGCCTACAAATACACCCCTCACCACACCCACAAATCAGTTTAACAAATAGCCAAGAAGTGGGGTGATAAGAAAAAGTGTGAAGCATCAAAAAACATAATTTATGTAAGAACTTACCTGATAAATTCATTTCTTTCATATTAGCAAGAGTCCATGAGCTAGTGACGTATGGGATATACATTCCTACCAGGAGGGGCAAAGTTTCCCAAACCTCAAAATGCCTATAAATACACCCCTCACCACACCCACAATTCAGTTTAACGAATAGCCAAGAAGTGGGGTGATAAAAAAGTGTGAAAGCATATAAAATAAGGAATTGGAATAATTGTGCTTTATACAAAAATCATAACCACCACAAAAAAGGGTGGGCCTCATGGACTCTTGCTAATATGAAAGAAATGAATTTATCAGGTAAGTTCTTACATAAATTATGTTTTCTTTCATGTAATTAGCAAGAGTCCATGAGCTAGTGACGTATGGGATAATGATTACCCAAGATGTGGATCTTTCCACGCAAGAGTCACTAGAGAGGGAGGGATAAAATAAAGACAGCCAATTCCTGCTGAAAATAATCCACACCCAAAATAAAGTTTAATGAAAAAACATAAGCAGAAGATTCAAACTGAAACCGCTGCCTGAAGTACTTTTCTACCAAAAACTGCTTCAGAAGAAGAAAATACATCAAAATGGTAGAATTTAGTAAAAGTATGCAAAGAGGACCAAGTTGCTGCTTTGCAAATCTGATCAATCGAAGCTTCATTCCTAAACGCCCAGGAAGTAGAAACTGACCTAGTAGAATGAGCTGTAATCCTTTGAGGCTGAGTTTTACCCGACTCAACATAGGCAAGATGAATTAAAGATTTCAACCAAGATGCCAAAGAAATGGCAGAAGCTTTCTGGCCTTTTCTAGAACCGGAAAAGATAACAAATAAACTAGAAGTCTTTCGGAAAGACTTAGTAGCTTCAACATAATATTTCAAAGCTCTAACAACATCCAAAGAATGTAACGATTTCTCCTTAGAATTCTTAGGATTAGGACATAATGAAGGAACCACAATTTCTCTACTAATGTTGTTGGAATTCACAACTTTAGGTAAAAATTCAAAAGAAGTTCGCAACACTGCCTTATCCTGATGAAAAATCAGAAAAGGAGACTCACAAGAAAGAGCAGATAATTCAGAAACTCTTCTGGCAGAAGAGATTGCCAAAAGGAACAAAACTTTCCAAGAAAGTAATTTAATGTCCAATGAATGCATAGGTTCAAACGGAGGAGCTTGAAGAGCCCCTAGAACCAAATTCAAACTCCAAGGAGGAGAAATTGACTTAATGACAGGTTTTATACGAACCAAAGCTTGTACAAAACAATGAATATCAGGAAGATTAGCAATCTTTCTGTGAAAAAGAACAGAAAGAGCAGAGATTTGTCCTTTCAAGGAACTTGCGGACAAACCTTTATCTAAACCATCCTGAAGAAACTGTAAAATTCTTGGAATTCTAAAAGAATGCCAAGAAAAATGATGAGAAAGACACCAAGAAATTTAAGTCTTCCAGACTCTATAATATATCTCTCTGGATACAGATTTACGAGCCTGTAACATAGTATTAATCACAGAGTCAGAGAAACCTCTTTGACTAAGAATCAAGTGTTCAATCTCCATACCTTTAAATTTAAGGATTTGAGATCCTGATGGAAAAAAGGACCTTGCGACAGAAGGTCTGGTCGTAGCGGAAGAGTCCACGGATGGCAAGAGGCCATCCGGACAAGATCCGCATACCAAAACCTGTGAGGCCATGCCGGAGCTACCAGCAGAACAAACGAGCATTCCTTCAGAATCTTGGAGATTACTCTTGGAAGAAGAACTAGAGGCAGAAAGATATAGGCAGGATGATACTTCCAAGGA
>NW_026512465.1:7626-8628 GCF_027579735.1 Bombina bombina | reverse complement strand
CAAAGCTAAGGGTTAAAGCCGTAGGGAGAGATAGGAGAAGAGGGCTGGCTAGGGAGGTTAGTTGCAACAATGTTGCATGCAAGGGAGGGGCCCACTACTCACCTTAAAAGTGGGGATCATCAGCTTCCTGGCCCTCTTCTTCCTGGGATCCGGTGCAGACGAGTTCTTTCCCCTCCCTCCCTTCCCTGTTACAAGATGGCTTCCAAATTTAATTTATGTTCTAGGCGCTAAGTATGCCTTCTCAGGCTAATTTAGTAGCCACATTATTGATTGAGCATTTTCAAATTTAAAATTTTGTCCCCTAGTTGGGCGACGGGTATGCCTATTCAGGCTAACTTTGTCAACCTCTTTAGTTATTGGTCTACCATATCTGGCATACCTGGCTTCTGGCGGCTGAGTAGCAGATCCCTTTGTAGGGGGTAGTCCTTATGTCCATGCCCGTGCGGCGGGAGGTAACGGCCCTGTTGCCTTGGAAAGGGGTGAACAGGGGGAGTGATGACCAATCTAAAAGTATGAGGGGTGGATAGCCTCATGTGCACGTGAGGTGCCCCTCCTTCCCCTTGCGGGTGGGTCACGTGATCTCATTAACCCCTTAGTAGCAATTTTTCTATGAGCAGAGGTTCCGCTCTGCTGCAGTTTCCGTTTGGGCCGTTTACCTTCTGCTGTGCCGGGTTGTCATTATAGTAATTCGTTTAGCCGCCATCTGACCTTGTTGGTTACCATAGTTACTTAGTTAGTTAATAAATGTTTAACCTGTGACGGTTAAAATTTTACCCATAAAAAATTGTTGTGTTTTTATTTATTATAGTATAAGTGTTTTTATATTCTGTTCTACGGCTAGCGACCGGTAGGCATTTAATCCCTTAGTTCCTCTGCAGCTCAGGTCTGTTACTGAAGCTCTTTCTGCACTCAGGACAGGTATAAACCCCAGACCCCTCCTGGGCACCCAGCACACTCTCAATACAGACCAGGCAGAAGTTATGGCCACAGCTGAGAGTTACA
>NW_026512465.1:0-7526 GCF_027579735.1 Bombina bombina | reverse complement strand
CACTGTCACTCTAACACACATAGCCAGACACACACATTCTTGTTCTGCTTGAGTGTATACAATCCCAACATTTGGCTATAATAAACCACACATGGAAACTTCAGTTTTCTCAGGAGCAGCATTGTGCATTTATTAGCAGTATTGATATTCAAAAGCAGTTATTTTATCCACTCAAGCAGAACAAAAATGTGTGTGTCTGGCTATGTGTAGATTGACAGTGTATGCATATCTGGCTATGTGTGTATGATTTACTGTGTATGCATGTCTGGATATGTGTGTGTGTGTGATTTACTGTGTATGCATGTCTGGCTATGTGTGTATGATTTACTGTGTATGCATGTCTGGATATGTGTGTGTGTATGATTTACTGTGTATGCATGTCTGGATATGTGTGTGTGTGATTTACTGTGTATGCATGTCTGGCTATGTGTGTGTGATTGACTGTGTATGCATGTCTTGGTGTGTGTGAGAGATTGACTGTATGCATGTCTGGGTGTGTGTGTGTGTGATTGACTGTGTATGCATGTCTGTGTGTGTGTGTGTGTGTGTGATTGTGTATGCATGTCTGTGTGTGAGAGATTGACTGTATGCATGTATGTGAGTGTGATTGACTGTGTATGCATGTCTTGGTGCATGTGTGTGTGCATGATTGACTGTGTATGCATGTCTGTGTGTGTGATTGACTGTGTATGCATGTCAGTGTGGGTGTGATTGACTTGTATGCATGTCTGTGTGTGTGTGTGTGATTGACTGTGTATGCATGTCTTGGTGTATGTGTGTGTGCATGATTGACTGTGTATGCATGTATGTCTGTGTGTGTGATTGACTGTGTATGCATGTCTGGGTGTGTGTGATTGACTGTGTATGCATGTGTGGGGTGTGCATGATTTTGTGTGTTCTTGCGAAAGAAAACATTTTTTTCCTCCCCAGCATCAGAAGACTGCTGCTCTGCACTGACTGAACACTCCTCTTCCACTCGGGCAGGAGCCCGGAGCCCCTCCCTCACACTCTGATTTGCTGGTCCTTGCTCCAATGCATTCTGGAACATGTAGTTCCGGCCCTTCAGTTCAGAGACTAGGCCCAAAAGCACCAGGCTAAATTTCAGGAGTGGCGGTTAGACGGAGGGCCCTGTAGAGGTCCCAAACTACTTGCCAACACCCAGTCAGGGGCCAGGCCCTCTCCCAGTGGGCCCCTGACTGGAATCACCCATTTCACCCCCTGATGGCGGCCCTGCTTCCCAGGGACATTTCCGGGGACATTATTTGTCCGGGGACAGTCTCCTCAATCAGGGGACTGTCCCCGGAAATCGGGGACGTCTGGTCACCTTACTTTAAAATAAAAATATAGGTTTTATTTAAATAATAATATGATTCATATAATGTAGTTACACAGAGGTGGAATCCCTTTATACAACAATTGAATATACAAACTGTAAAAAAGGGCATACGTTGGCACCAATACAAATATTACTATTTTGAATAAGTAACATATTTTCAAAGGGTTAATAACCATTGGGCCACTGATTTCACTATGATTATATACAGGGTAGATCCCCCTCCATGCCATGCAATTGTTTTTAGCCTGGCCCAATGGTGTTTTGGGCACAGAAATTGATGCCAATCCTGGCATAGGTGACATAATTCTCATTTTTTAAAAGGTAACAGATATTTTCAAAGGGTTAATGAACATTGGGCCACTGATTTCACTATGAATATATACAGGGTCGATCCCTCTCCATAACATGCAATTGTTTTTAGCCTGGTCCAATGGTGTTTTGGGCACAGAAATTTATGCCAACCCTGACATAGGTGCTGTACTTCTCATTTTTGAATAAGTAACTGATAATTTTAAAGGGTTAATAACCTTTGGGCCACTAATTTCACTATGAATATATACAGGGTAGATCCCCCTCCATAACATGCAATTGTTTTTAGCCTGGTCCAATGGTGTTTTGGGCACAGAAATTTATGCCAACCCTGACATAGGTGCTGTACTTCTCATTTTTGAATAAGTAACTGATCATTTTAAAGGGTTAATAACCTTTGGGCCACTAATTTCACTATGAATATATACAGGGTAGATCCCCCTCCATGACATGCAATTGTTTTTAGTCTGGCCCAATGGTGTTTGGGCACATAAATTGATGCCAACACTGGAATTGGTGTTGTAATTACCATTTTTGAATAAGTAACATATATTTTCAAAGGGTTAATAACCATTGGGCCATTGATTTCACTATGAATATATACAGGGTAGATCCCCCTCCATGCCATGCAACTGTTTTTAGCCTGGCCCAATAAAGTTTTGCGCACAGAAATTGCATGGCATGGAGGGGGATCTACCCTGTATATATTCATAGTGAAATAAGTGGCCCAATGGTCATTAACCCTTTTGAAAATATCAGTTACTTTCAAAATAGTAATATTTTTATTGGTGCCAACGTATGCCCTTTTTTACAGTTTGTATAACCCATTGTTGTATCAAGGGATTCCACCTCTGTGTAACTACATTATATGAATCATATTATTATTTAAATAAAACCTATATTTTTATTTTAAAGTCAATTTAAAGCAGTCTGACAAAAAAATTGAATAAGAAACCAACTTCCATGAATAAGAAACATAATTTCACGAATAAGAAACATCTTTAATAAGAAACCAACTTCCTTGTCGTCATTCACAGTGGTTTATGCTGATTGTCATTTATAAGGTAGCCACTGTGACTGTCATTTATAAGGTAACCACTGTGACTGTCACTTATAAGGTAAGCACTGTGACTGTCATGTATAAGGTAACCACTGTGACTGTCACTTATAAGGTAACCACTGTGAATGAGCATTAAAGGGACAGTCAACACCAGAATTTTTGTTGTTTAAAAAGAAAGATAATCCCTTTATTACCCATTCCCCAGTTTTGCACAACCAACACAGTTATATTAATATACTTTTTACCTCTGTAATTATCTTGTATCTAAGCTTCTGCTGACTGCCCCCTTATTTCAGTTCTTTTGACAGACATGCAGTTTAGCCAATCAGTGCTCAGTCCTAGGCCAGTTTACGTGCATGAGCTCAATGTTATCTATATGAAACATGTGAACTAATGCCCTCTAGTGGTCAAAATGTATTCAGATTAGAGGCAGTCTTCAAGGTCTAAGAAATTAGCATATGAACCTCCTAGTTTTAGCTTTCAACTAAGAATTACCAAAAGAACAAAGCAAAATTGGTGATAAAAGTAAATTGGGAAGTTGTTTAAAATTGCATACCCTATTTAAATCATGGAAGTTTTTTTTGGACTTGACTGTCCCTTTAAGAACAAGAAAGCTGCAAAATGTACAAGGCTGAAGTTGTCTTCTTAATCAGTCAGCTTCTTATTGTGCAACTGAATGCAATTTGTAAAATAAAGATATCTACAGTTATTTTTAGTTTAAATAATGTGACGGACCCTTCTGTCAGGACTGAAGGAGTTAACTGTGTTTAGCTTTAAGAAGCTAATTTCTAAAGACAGGTTTGCTGGCATCAGCTATAATTAAGTTAGTGAGAAACATTCCATTGTTTAATCACCTCCAGAGTCAGACTGTTGGTGATAAGGACTCCATTGTGTCTTATGTTTAACTTGTTATCTGCCTAAGTAAAGTAATGTATTCTATTGTATCATGTCAAAGGGCGTGTTCCCTCCATGTAATGTACAACAGCTTTTCAACCCCCATCTGGGGGGTCAGACCTGCATAAATACTAGGCATAGCTTTTAATAAATGGCATTCTGTTTTAAAACCTGAAATGTGGAGCTTGGTCTCATGTTTGAAGGGAAACTGATCGAGGTTGTGAAGTGCTGATTCTGTATGCAGGACATTGCTCCCTGGTATTAACCCTTGGTATCTTGTTGGTACTGTAACAATTGGTGGCAAGCGACGGAATGAACCTTATCGCCCAGAAGAGCAACTACACAAGCCAGTAACCTCAGGAAGAGGGGGATTATTACAATACTGACTAAGATGGAAAGAGTACCAGGGACAAAAGGAACCAATGGACCCAGCATAGCAGACAGAACCCCTGAAGAAGCAAGCTTTGATCGGGCGGTTAAAATAAGACTGGCATATTATGGCCCCAACCCATCTGCGGAAATTATCGACCGGGTCATAGCAGCTGTGGAGGCCAACCTACTTCGCCAAAGCGGCGCTGCAGTAGCCCAAGACACAGCAACCCCAGTGGAAAAGGGAAAAGTAAATTTTGCAGCTTTTAAAAACTTCCTGGAAACAGAAGGAGAGATTGACGGGTACCTTGCGGATTTTGAGAGGCAATCTGCACTACACAAGGTACCCGCAGAGGACTGGGTCACGATATTATCCGGAAAATTATCCGGCCGGGCCAGTGAGGCTTTTCGGGCCATTCCAGATGAGGAAGTCGGGGATTATAATACTGTAAAAGAGGCTCTGCTCTCCAAGTATGCGGTTACACCGGAGGCATACCGGAGGCGGTTCAGAGACACTGTTAAAGTAGCTGGAGATTCCTACCTTGAGTGGGCATGTAAGGTGCACCGCACAGCAGCTCACTGGATAGCGGGGTGCCAAGCCGTATCTGGGGAAGAGGTGCTGCAGCTATTCCTGTTGGAACATTGCTTCGACAAGTTACCCGCAGGAGTTCGAGAGTGGGTTCGGGACCGTAAACCCTCCACCCTGCATGAAGCGGCTCGCTTGGCAGATGAGTATACGGATGCCCGCAAACTGGACACTACTACCACTAAGCCCCCTGCTAGAGTGGAGTACAGACCCCCAGTCACCCCAGCAGCTGCCAGTTACCAAACCCCGCGCACCGCTATACCACACGGCCTCCAGCCACAAACTACCCTCAGAGAGCCCGGTTCAATTCGCGGGGCTACTCACAACCTATTCGGTGCTTTGGATGTAAGCAACTAGGGCACAAAAGACCAGAGTGTCCCCTAAATGCATCGAACCAAGCACAGTCCTGGAGAAGACCTGCCGGCGGAATCCCACGTAACCCTCAGCCTGCGGCCCGCTACGTAGAGGCGCAAGAATGCTGGGGCATCTTACATGAGGCAGACCTTGTGCAAGCTGCCCACCGGAATAACCGCAACTGGTTAAAGTGAATGGGAAGGAGGTCAGTGGTCTACGGGATACTGGTGCTACCACGACCTTGCTTCGAAAGAACTTGGTGTCTGAGAAACAGCACACTGGAGACACTGTGGCTGTGAGGGTAGCAGGGGGCACTGTGTTCCGCCTACCTGTTGCCAGGGTACATTTGGATTGGGGAGTGGGCGCTAGACCTGTGAATGTGGGGGTCATGAGGGATTTACCCGCTGATGTTCTCCTTGGAAATAACTTGGCCCCCCTTGGTTCTGCCTACTCTCCTATGGGTCCCGCTGATGTTAACCCTGTGACTACCCGTGCCCAGATCCGTGCAGCAGAGACTGACCCCCCTGCTGCTAAACCCCAGGACGCTGAGCTCAGTAAATCTCTATCCGCTATTGATACGTGGAAGTCCCGTTACAATGCGCTGATGAAGGAGAAGAGTCACGTAGAGGATGAAATGGTCACGTTAAATAATCATGTAACAGTGCTAGCAGGAGAGAAGAGGAGTGCAGAGGAAAAAGCACGTTTAGAACGTGAATCTCTGCTAGACAAGCTGCACCGACAGACTGCAGAAAACACCAGCTTGAGAGTGGAACATGAAACATTAAAGACAAACTTAGTGACACTGGAGGAGAAGCTGACACTGGCTCATAGTGAGGTGCAGCAACTCAAGGGCACCCTATGTCAGTATGAAGGGATTGTGGATACCTATAAAGAGCAGGTACAGAAAACTCGTAAAGAAGCTGATGGGATTTTGAAGGACTGTTTAGCCCTAGTCTGGGCACTGAGGAAGTTAAACCCTTGTTTGTATGGACAGGAATTCTCTCTCATAACGGGAATATAGATGGATTGTCCTGGCAAACTGACATGCCTACCACCTCCTAGTCCGGTCATCCCCAGGTTGACCCGAAAAAGGGTCAAGCCGGGTCTGCCGGAGTGTTCCACAAGGGGGAGCTATGTGACAGACCCTTCTGTCAGGACTGAAGGAGTCAGACTGTTGGTGATAAGGACTCCATTGTGTCTTATGTTTAACTTGTTATCTGCCTAAGTAAAGTAATGTATTCTATTGTATCATGTCAAAGGGCGTATTCCCTCCATGTAATGTACAACAGCTTTTCAACCCCCATCTGGGGGGTCAGACCTGCATAAATACTAGGCATAGCTTTTAATAAAGGGCATTCTGTTTTAAAACCTGAAATGTGGAGCTTGGTCTCATGTTTGAAGGGAAACTGATCGAGGTTGTGAAGTGCTGATTCTGTATGCAGGACATTGCTCCCTGGTATTAACCCTTGGTATCCTGTTGGTACCGTAACAAATAAAATAATACACTTTCCAAAAACCTAAACAAACTTACATTTTATAACAAAAATCATCTTATATTGCAATAAACAGATTGCAAACAGGGCACAATTTTGAGTAAGTGATATTTTAAATGGGTTAAAATCCTGTGGGCCACTCATTTATATGTGGATATATACAGGGCATGAACCCCATCATACAACAGACGTTAACAGCCTGGCCCAACGCTCTTTATGGCAAACAAATCGGTGACAACCTTTTCACTTCATATATTTTGTAATCCCCCAAAAAAAGAAAACCCCTATTTGGCACACACTTAAACGCATAGGTAGATCTGCAGAAAGGGAGCAAAAAAATAAATAAAACAACTTTTACTGTCAAATCGTTGAGGCTCTAAGAAAGCCCAGGTGAAACGTGCGTTAGGCGTTCGCCTGTCTGTGAGTAATCTGGACATGGTTATACTTTATTTGTGTGCTCTGATTGATTTACAGGTAATTCCGTACCTTAGTCACTGCAAGCCGTATCTTTTTCCCAATAATTTTAATCAGCTGCCTACCAAGAGATAGTCTGATAAGCCCCAACCTTCACCCACCTGGGTATCACCAAATCATAGTAAGTAGTTTTTTAGGGATCTTTTTCTATCTGGATATCTTACAATGGGCCTCTGACAGTATTGGAATCTGCTTAATTTTGCAAACTTAGAGCCTCAACGATTATTGTCTTATTTTGAAATAGACAATTGTAGTGTGTTTAATCCAGATGCTCCAATATTTGTATTTTAATATTTGACAGTAAAAGTTGTTTTATTTTTTTGACTCCCTTTCTGCGGATCTACCTATGTGTTTAAGTGTGTGCCAAATAGTGGTTTTCTTTTTCTTTGGGATTACACTGTATACCAACCACTAGGGCACCCCCTGCACTCCCCTAAGGAATATGAGTGTATGGGTTATAGATGGAACCATAATTTGATGAATAAGGCAGTTCCTATACCTATCTCATTGATATACACTTCATATATTTTACCTTTTCTGAATAAGTAACTGGTATTTTAAAAGGATTAAAATCCTTTGGGCCATTAATTTCTGTGTGGATACATACACAGCGTGAAGCCCTACATACAGTGGGGCAAAAAAGTATTTAGT
>NW_026512464.1:0-37530 GCF_027579735.1 Bombina bombina | reverse complement strand
TCCTTGTGTAATCCCTGCACCATTGATTCAGCATACAGAGCTGAAGAGGTCGCATGTGAAAACGAGCAAAGGGGATCGCGTCCGATGCAGCAGTCATAAGACCTAGAATTTCCATGCATAAGGCTACCGAAGGGAATGATTGTGACTGAAGGTTTCGACAAGCTGAAATCAATTTTAGACGTCTCTTGTCTGTCAAAGACAGAGTCATGGACACTGAATCTATCTGGAAACCCAGAAAGGTTACCCTTGTCTGAGGAATCAATTAACTTTTTAGTGAATTGATCCTCCAACCATGATCTTGAAGAAACAACACAAGTCGATTCGTATGAGATTCTGCTAAATGTGAAGACTGAGCAAGTACCAAGATATCGTCCAAATAAGGAAATACCACAATACCCTGTTCTCTGATTACAGACAGAAGGGCACCGAGAACCTTTGTAAAAATTCTTGGAGCTGTAGCTAGGCCAAACGGCAGAGCCACAAACTGGTAATGCTTGTCCAGGAAAGAGAATCTCAGGAACTGATAGTGATCTGGATGAATCGGAATATGCAGATATGCATCCTGTAAATCTATTGTGGACATATAATGCCCTTGCTGAACAAAAGGCAAGATAGTCCTTACAGTTACCATTTTGAATGTAGGTATCCTTACATAACGATTCAATATTTTTAGATCCAGAACTGGTCTGAAGGAATTCTCCTTCTTTGGTACAATGAAGAGATTCGAATAAAACCCCAGCCCCTGTTCCAGAACTGGAACTGACATAATTACTCCAGCCAACTCTAGATCTGAAACACATTTCAGAAATGCTTGAGCTTTCACTGGATTTACTGGGACACGGGAAAGAACAAATCTCTTTGCAGGAGGTCTTATCTTGAAACCAATTCTGTACCCTTTTGAAACAATGTTCTGAATCCAAAGATTGTGAACAGAATTGATCCAAATTTCTTTGAAAAAACGTAACCTGCCCCCTACCAGCTGAGCTGGAATGAGGGCCGCACCTTCATGTGGACTTAGAAGCTGGCTTCGCTTTTCTAGAAGGCTTGGTTTTATTCCAGACTGGAGATGGTTTCCAAACTGAAACTGCTCCTGAGGATGAAGGATCAGGCTTTTGTTCTTTGTTGAAACGAAAATGATTATTAGCCCTGTTTTTACCCTTAGATTTTTTATCCTGTGGTAAAAAAGTTCCTTTCCCACCAGTAACAGTTGAGATAATAGAATCCAACTGAGAACCAAATAATTTGTTACCCTGGAAAGAAAGGGAAAGTAGAGTCGATTTAGAAGACATATCAGCATTCCAAGTTTTAAGCCATAAAGCTCTTCTAGCTAAAATAGCTAGAGACATAAACCTGACATCAACTCTGATAATATCAAAAACAGAATTTATGTTTACCTGATAAATTTCTTTCTCCAACGGTGTGTCCGGTCCACGGCGTCATCCTTACTTGTGGGATATTCTCTTCCCCAACAGGAAATGGCAAAGAGCCCAGCAAAGCTGGTCACATGATCCCTCCTAGGCTCCGCCTACCCCAGTCATTCGACCGACGTTAAGGAGGAATATTTGCATAGGAGAAACCATATGGTACCGTGGTGACTGTAGTTAAAGAAAACATAATTTATGCTTACCTGATAAATTCCTTTCTTCTGTTGTGTGATCAGTCCACGGGTCATCATTACTTCTGGGATATAACTCCTCCCCAACAGGAAATGCAAGAGGATTCACCCAGCAGAGCTGCATATAGCTCCTCCCCTCTACGTCAGTCCCAGTCATTCGACCAAGAATCAACGAGAAAGGAGTAACCAAGGGTGAAGTGGTGACTGGAGTATAATTTAAAAGATATTTACCTGCCTTAAAACAGGGCGGGCCGTGGACTGATCACACAACAGAAGAAAGGAATTTATCAGGTAAGCATAAATTATGTTTTCTTCTGTTATGTGTGATCAGTCCACGGGTCATCATTACTTCTGGGATACCAATACCAAAGCAAAAGTACACGGATGACGGGAGGGATAGGCAGGCTCATTATATAGAAGGAACCACTGCCTGAAGAACCTTTCTCCCAAAAATAGCCTCCGAAGAAGCAAAAGTGTCAAATTTGTAAAATTTGGAAAAAGTATGAAGCGAAGACCAAGTTGCAGCCTTGCAAATCTGTTCAACAGAGGCCTCATTCTTAAAGGCCCAAGTGGAAGCCACAGCTCTAGTGGAGTGAGCTGTAATTCTTTCAGGAGGCTGCTGACCAGCAGTCTCATAGGCTAAACGTATTATGCTACGAAGCCAAAAAGAGAGAGAGGTAGCAGAAGCTTTTTGACCTCTCCTCTGTCCAGAATAAACGACAAACAGGGAAGAAGTTTGGCGAAAATCTTTAGTTGCCTGCAAGTAGAACTTGAGGGCACGAACTACATCCAGATTGTGTAGAAGACGTTCCTTCTTTGAAGAAGGATTTGGACACAAGGATGGAACAACAATCTCTTGATTGATATTCCTGTTAGTGACCACCTTAGGTAAGAACCCAGGTTTAGTACGCAGAACTACCTTGTCTGAGTGAAAAATCAGATAAGGAGAATCACAATGTAAGGCTGATAACTCAGAGACTCTTCGAGCCGAGGAAATAGCCATTAAAAACAGAACTTTCCAAGATAACAATTTTATATCAATGGAATGAAGGGGTTCAAATGGAACACCCTGTAAAACGTTAAGAACTAAGTTTAAACTCCATGGCGGAGCAACAGCTTTAAACACAGGCTTGATCCTAGCCAAAGCCTGACAAAAAGCCTGGACGTCTGGATTTTCTGACAGACGCCTGTGTAACAAGATGGACAGAGCTGAAATCTGTCCCTTTAATGAACTAGCTGATAAACCCTTTTCTAACCCTTCTTGTAGAAAAGACAATATCCTAGAGATCCTAACCTTACTCCAGGAGTAATGTTTGGATTCGCACCAGTATAGGTATTTACGCCATATTTTATGGTAAATCTTTCTGGTAACAGGCTTCCTAGCCTGTATCAGGGTATCAATAACCGACTCAGAAAAACCACGTTTTGATAAAATCAAACGTTCAATTTCCAAGCAGTCAGCTTCAGAGAAGTTAGATTTTGATGTTTGAATGGACCCTGTATCAGAAGGTCCTGTCTTAGAGGTAGAGACCAAGGCGGACAGGACGACATGTCCACTAGATCTGCATACCAAGTCCTGCGTGGCCATGCAGGCGCTATTAGAATCACTGATGCTCTCTCCTGCTTGATTTTGGCAATCAATCGAGGAAGCAGCGGAAAGGGTGGAAACACATAAGCCATCCCGAAGTTCCAAGGTGCTGTCAAAGCATCTATCAGAACCGCTCCCGGATCCCTGGATCTGGACCCGTAGCGAGGAAGTTTGGCGTTCTGGCGAGACGCCATGAGGTCTATCTCTGGTTTGCCCCAACGTCGAAGTATTTGGGCAAAGACCTCCGGATGAAGTTCCCACTCCCCCGGATGAAAAGTCTGGCGACTCAAGAAATCCGCCTCCCAGTTCTCCACTCCCGGGATGTGGATTGCTGACAGGTGGCAAGAGTGAGACTCTGCCCAGCGAATTATCTTTGATACTTCCACCATTGCTAGGGAGCTTCTTGTCCCTCCCTGATGGTTGATGTAAGCTACAGTCGTGATGTTGTCCGACTGAAACCTGATGAACCCCCGAGTTGTTAATTGGGGCCAAGCTAGAAGGGCATTGAGAACTGCCCTCAATTCCAGAATGTTTATTGGAAGGAGACTCTCCTCCTGATTCCACAGTCCCTGAGCCTTCAGAGAATTCCAGACAGCGCCCCAACCTAGTAGGCTGGCGTCTGTTGTTACAATTGTCCAGTCTGGCCTGCTGAATGGCATCCCCCTGGACAGGTGTGGCCGATGAAGCCACCATAGAAGAGAATTTCTGGTCTCTTGATTCAGATTCAGAGTAGGGGACAAATCTGAGTAATCCCCATTCCACTGACTTAGCATGCATAATTGCAGAGGTCTGAGGTGTAGGCGTGCAAAAGGTACTATGTCCATTGCCGCTACCATTAAGCCGATCACCTCCATGCATTGAGCTACTGACGGGTGTTGAATGGAATGAAGGACACGGCATGCATTTTGAAGCTTTGTTAACCTGTCCTCTGTCAGGTAAATCTTCATTTCTACAGAATCTATAAGAGTCCCCAAGAATGGAACTCTTGTGAGAGGAAAAAGAGAACTCTTCTTTTCGTTCACTTTCCATCCATGCGACCTTAGAAATGCCAGAACTAACTCTGTATGAGACTTGGCAGTTTGAAAGCTTGAAGTTTGTATTAGAATGTCGTCTAGGTATGGAGCTACCGAAATCCCTCGCGGTCTTAGTACCGCCAGAAGGGCACCCAGAACCTTTGTGAAGATTCTTGGAGCCGTAGCCAATCCGAATGGAAGAGCTACAAACTGGTAGTGCCTGTCTAAGAAGGCAAACCTTAGATACCGGTGATGATCTTTGTGGATCGGTATGTGAAGGTAAGCATCCTTTAAATCCACTGTGGTCATGTACTGACCCTCTTGGATCATGGGTAAGATTGTCCGAATAGTTTCCATTTTGAACGATGGAACTCTTAGGAATTTGTTTAGAATCTTTAAATCTAAGATTGGCCTGAAAGTTCCCTCTTTTTTGGGAACCACAAACAGGTTTGAGTAGAACCCTTGTCCTTGTTCCGACCGCGGAACCGGATGGATCACTCCCATTATTAACAGATCTTGTACGCAGCGTAGAAACGCTTCTTTCTTTATCTGGTTTGTTGACAACCTTGACAGATGAAATCTCCCTCTTGGGGGAGATAATTTGAAGTCTAGAAGGTATCCCTGAGATATGATCTCTAGTGCCCAGGGATCCTGAACATCTCTTGCCCAGGCCTGGGCGAAGAGAGAGAGTCTGCCCCCCACTAGATCCGGTCCCGGATCGGGGGCTCTCGGTTCATGCTGTCTTTGGGGCAGCAGCAGGTTTCCTGGCCTGCTTGCTCTTGTTCCAGGACTGGTTAGGCTTCCAGCCTTGCCTGTAACGAGCAACAGCTCCTTCCTGTTTTGGTGCAGTGGAGGTTGATGCTGCTCCTGTTTTGAAGTTCCGAAAGGGACGAAAATTAGACTGTCTAGCCTTAGCTTTGGCTTTGTCTTGAGGTAGGGCGTGGCCCTTACCTCCTGTAATGTCAGCGATAATCTCTTTCAAACCGGGCCCAAATAAAGACTGCCCCTTGAAAGGTATATTAAGTAATTTGGACTTAGAAGTAACATCAGCTGACCAGGATTTTAGCCACAGCGCCCTACGTGCCTGTATGGCGAATCCTGAGTTCTTAGCCGTAAGTTTGGTTAAATGTACTACGGCCTCCGAAATGAAGGAATTAGCTAGTTTAAGGACTCTAAGCCTGTCCGTAATGTCGTCTAGCGTAGATGAACTAAGGTTCTCTTCAAGCGACTCAATCCAAAATGCTGCCGCAGCCGTAATCGGCGCGATACATGTAAGGGGTTGTAATATAAAACCTTGTTGAACAAACATTTTCTTAAGGTAACCCTCTAATTTTTTATCCATTGGATCTGAGAAAGCACAGCTATCCTCCACCGGGATAGTGGTACACTTAGCTAAAGTAGAAACTGCTCCCTCCACCTTGGGGACCGTTTGCCATAAGTCCCGAGTGGTGGCGTCTATTGGAAACATCTTTCTAAATATTGGAGGGGGTGAGAACGGCACACCGGGTCTATCCCACTCCTTAGTAACAATTTCAGTTAGTCTCTTAGGTATAGGAAAAACGTCAGTACTCGCCGGTACCGCAAAGTATTTATCCAACCTACACAGTTTCTCTGGTACTGCAACGGTGTTACAATCGTTGAGAGCTGCTAAGACCTCCCCTAGTAATACACGGAGGTTCTCCAATTTAAATTTAAAATTTGAAATATCTGAGTCCAATCTGTTTGGATCAGAACCGTCACCCACAGAATGAAGCTCTCCGTCCTCATGCTCTGCGAGCTGTGACGCAGTATCAGACATGGCCCTAGCATTGTCAGCGCACTCTGTTCTCACCCCAGAGTGATCACGCTTGCCTCTTAGTTCTGGTAATTTAGACAAAACTTCAGTCATAACAGTAGCCATATCTTGTAATGTTATCTGTAATGGCCGCCCAGATGTACTAGGCGCCAAAATATCACGCACCTCCCGGGCGGGAGATGCAGGTACTGCCGCGTGAGGCGAGTTAGTCGGCATAACTCTCCCCTCGCTGTTTGGTGAAATTTGTTCACATTGTACAGATTGACTTTTATTTAAAGTAGCATCAATACAGTTAGTACATAAATTTCTATTGGGCTCCACCTTGGCATTGGAACAAATGACACAGATATCTTCCTCTGAGTCAGACATGTTTAACACACTAACAAAAAACTTACAACTTGGTTATAATCTTTTTTAGCAAAAAACGTACTGTGCCTCAAAGAGGTACTAACGATTAAATGACAGTTGAAATAATGAACTGAAAAACAGTTATAGCATCAAACTTTAAAACAACAAAACTTTTAGCAAAGGTTTGTTCCCATTAGTAAAATAACAATAATTAAATTTGACATAAAAAAATACAAAGCAACGTTTTTATTCACAGTCACTATAAGAATTCTCACAGCTCTGCTGAGAGAATTTACCTCCCTTCAAAGAAGTTTGAAGACCCCTGAGATCTATCAGAGATGAACCGGATCATGCAGGAAATATAAAAGTAACTGACTGGTATTTTTTGATGCGTAGCAAAGAGCGCCAAAAACGGCCCCTCCCTCTCCCACACAGCAGTGAAGAGAAACGAAACTGTCACAATTAAAGCAAAAAAACTGCCAAGTGGAAAATAATGCCCAAATATTTATTCACACAGTACCTCAGCAATGTAAACGATTCTACATTCCAGCAAAAACGTTTAACATGATAAATAGTTATTAAAAAGGATTAGTGACCTTTAACAGAGTAGTTCCGGTGAAATACCATCCCCAGAATACTGAAGTGTATACATACATGTCATTTTAACGGTATGGCAGGATTTTCTCATCAATTCCATTCAGAAAATAAAAACTGCTACATACCTCAATGCAGATTCATCTGCCCGCTGTCCCCTGATCTGAAGCCTTTACCTCCCTCAGATGGCCGAGAACAGCAATATGATCTTAACTACTCCGGTTAAAATCATAGTAAAAAACTCTGACAGATTCTTCCTCAAACTCTGCCAGAGAAGTAATAACACGCTCCGGTGCTATTTTAAAATAACAAACTTTTGATTGAAGTCATAAAAACTAAGTATAATCACCATAGTCCTCTCACACATCCTATCTAGTCGTTGGGTGCAAGAGAATGACTGGGACTGACGTAGAGGGGAGGAGCTATATGCAGCTCTGCTGGGTGAATCCTCTTGCATTTCCTGTTGGGGAGGAGTTATATCCCAGAAGTAATGATGACCCGTGGACTGATCACACATAACAGAAGAAAATAAATTATCAGACCTGATTAAAAAACCAGGGCGGGCCGTGGACCGGACACACCGTTGGAGAAAGAAATTTATCAGGTAAACATAAATTCTGTTTTCTCCAACATAGGTGTGTCCGGTCCACGGCGTCATCCTTACTTGTGGGAACCAATACCAAAGCTTTAGGACACGGATGAAGGGAGGGAGCAAATCAGGTCACCTAAATGGAAGGCACCACGGCTTGCAAAACCTTTCTCCCAAAAATAGCCTCAGAAGAAGCAAAAGTATCAAACTTGTAAAATTTGGTAAAAGTGTGCAGTGAAGACCAAGTCGCTGCCCTACATATCTGATCAACAGAAGCCTCGTTCTTGAAGGCCCATGTGGAAGCCACAGCCCTAGTGGAATGAGCTGTGATTCTTTCGGGAGGCTGCCGTCCGGCAGTCTCGTAAGCCAATCTGATGATGCTTTTAATCCAAAAAGAGAGAGAGGTAGAAGTTGCTTTTTGACCTCTCCTTTTACCTGAATAAACAACAAACAAGGAAGATGTTTGTCTAAAATCCTTTGTAGCATCTAAATAGAATTTTAGAGCGCGAACAACATCCAAATTGTGCAACAAACGTTCCTTCTTTGAAACTGGTTTTGGACACAGAGAAGGTACGATAATCTCCTGGTTAATGTTTTTGTTAGAAACAACTTTTGGAAGAAAACCAGGTTTAGTACGTAAAACCACCTTATCTGCATGGAACACCAGATAAGGAGGAGAACACTGCAGAGCAGATAATTCTGAGACTCTTCTAGCAGAAGAAATCGCAACTAAAAACAAAACTTTCCAAGATAATAACTTAATATCAACGGAATGTAAGGGTTCAAACGGAACCCCCTGAAGAACTGAAAGAACTAAATTGAGACTCCAAGGAGGAGTCAAAGGTTTGTAAACAGGCTTGATTCTAACCAGAGCCTGAACAAAGGCTTGAACATCTGGCACAGCTGCCAGCTTTTTGTGAAGTAATACCGACAAGGCAGAAATCTGTCCCTTCAGGGAACTTGCAGATAATCCTTTTTCCAATCCTTCTTGAAGGAAGGATAGAATCCTAGGAATCTTAACCTTGTCCCAAGGGAATCCTTTAGATTCACACCAACAGATATATTTTTTCCAAATTTTGTGGTAAATCTTTCTAGTTACAGGCTTTCTGGCCTGAACAAGAGTATCGATAACAGAATCTGAGAATCCTCGCTTCGATAAAATCAAGCGTTCAATCTCCAAGCAGTCAGCTGGAGTGAAACCAGATTCGGATGTTCGAACGGACCCTGAACAAGAAGGTCTCGTCTCAAAGGTAGCTTCCAAGGTGGAGCCGATGACATATTCACCAGATCTGCATACCAAGTCCTGCGTGGCCACGCAGGAGCTATCAAGATCACCGACGCCCTCTCCTGATTGATCCTGGCTACCAGCCTGGGGATGAGAGGAAATGGCGGGAACACATAAGCTAGTTTGAAGGTCCAAGGTGCTACTAGTGCATCCACTAGAGCCGCCTTGGGATCCCTGGATCTGGCCCCGTAGCAAGGAACTTTGAAGTTCTGACGGGAGGCCATCAGATCCATGTCTGGAATGCCCCACAGGTGAGTGACTTGGGCAAAGATTTCCGGATGGAGTTCCCACTCCCCCGGATGCAATGTCTGACGACTCAGAAAATCCGCTTCCCAATTTTCCACTCCTGGGATATGGATAGCAGACAGGTGGCAGGAGTGAGACTCCGCCCATAGAATGATTTTGGTCACTTCTTCCATCGCTAGGGAACTCCTTGTTCCCCCCTGATGGTTGATGTACGCAACAGTTGTCATGTTGTCTGATTGAAACCGTATGAACTTGGTCCTCGCTAGCCGAGGCCAGGCCTTGAAAGCATTGAATATCGCTCTCAGTTCCAGAATATTTATCGGTAGAAGAGATTCTTCCCGAGACCAAAGACCCTGAGCTTTCAGGGATCCCCAGACCGCGCCCCAGCCCATCAGACTGGCGTCGGTCGTGACAATGACCCACTCTGGTCTGCGGAACGTCATCCCTTGAGACAGATTGTCCAGGGACAGCCACCAACGGAGTGAGTCTCTGGTCCTCTGATTTACTTGTATCTTCGGAGACAAGTCTGTATAGTCCCCATTCCACTGACTGAGCATGCACAGTTGTAATGGTCTTAGATGAATGCGCGCAAAAGGAACTATGTCCATCGCCGCTACCATCAACCCGATCACTTCCATGCACTGAGCTATGGAAGGAAGAGGAACGGAATGAAGTATCCGACAAGAGTCTAGAAGTTTTGTTTTTCTGGCCTCTGTTAGAAAGATCCTCATTTCTAAGGAGTCTATAATTGTTCCCAAGAAGGGAACCCTTGTTGACGGGGATAGAGAACTCTTTTCCACGTTCACTTTCCAGCCGTGAGATCTGAGAAAGGCCAGGACAATGTCCGTGTGAGCCTTTGCTTGAGGAAGGGACGACGCTTGAATCAGAATGTCGTCCAGGTAAGGTACTACTGCAATGCCCCTTGGTCTTAGCACCGCTAGAAGGGACCCTAGTACCTTTGTGAAAATCCTTGGAACAGTGGCTAATCCGAAAGGAAGCGCCACGAACTGGTAATGTTTGTCCAGGAATGCAAACCTTAGGAACCGATGATGTTCCTTGTGGATAGGAATATGTAGATACGCATCCTTTAAATCCACCGTGGTCATGAATTGACCCTCCTGGATGGAAGGAAGAATAGTTCGAATGGTTTCCATCTTGAAAGATGGAACCTTGAGAAACTTGTTTAAGATCTTGAGATCTAAGATTGGTCTGAACGTTCCCTCTTTTTTGGGAACTATGAACAGATTGGAGTAGAACCCCATCCCTTGTTCTCTTAATGGAACAGGATGAATCACTCCCATTTTTAACAGGTCTTCTACACAATGTAAGAACGCCTGTCTTTTTATGTGGTCTGAAGACAACTGAGACCTGTGGAACCTCCCCCTTGGGGGAAGTCCCTTGAATTCCAGAAGGTAACCCTGGGAGACTATTTCTAGCGCCCAAGGATCCAGAACATCTCTTGCCCAAGCCTGAGCGAAGAGAGAGAGTCTGCCCCCCACCAGATCCGGTCCCGGATCGGGGGCCAATATTTCATGCTGTCTTGGTAGCAGTGGCAGGCTTCTTGGCCTGCTTTCCCTTGTTCCAGCCTTGCATTGGTCTCCAAGCTGGCTTGGCTTGAGAAGTATTACCCTCTTGCTTAGAGGACGTAGCACTTTGGGCTGGTCCGTTTTTACGAAAGGGACGAAAATTAGGTCTATTTTTCGCCTTGAAAGGCCGATCCTGAGGAAGGGCGTGGCCCTTACCCCCAGTGATATCCGAGATAATCTCTTTCAAGTCAGGGCCAAACAGCGTTTTCCCCTTGAAAGGAATGTTTAGTAGCTTGTTCTTGGAAGACGCATCAGCCGACCAAGATTTCAACCAAAGCGCTCTGCGCGCCACAATAGCAAACCCAGAATTCTTAGCCGCTAACCTAGCCAATTGCAAAGTGGCGTCTAGGGTGAAAGAATTAGCCAATTTGAGAGCATTGATTCTGTCCATAATCTCCTCATAAGGAGGAGAATCACTATCGAGCGCCTTTATCAGCTCATCAAACCAGAAACATGCGGCTGTAGTGACAGGGACAATGCATGAAATTGGTTGTAGAAGGTAACCCTGCTGAACAAACATCTTTTTAAGCAAACCTTCTAATTTTTTATCCATAGGATCTTTGAAAGCACAACTATCCTCTATGGGTATAGTGGTGCGTTTGTTTAAAGTAGAAACCGCTCCCTCGACCTTGGGGACTGTCTGCCATAAGTCCTTTCTGGGGTCGACCATAGGAAACAATTTTTTAAATATGGGGGGAGGGACGAAAGGAATACCGGGCCTTTCCCATTCTTTATTAACAATGTCCGCCACCCGCTTGGGTATAGGAAAAGCTTCTGGGAGCTCCGGCACCTCTAGGAACTTGTCCATTTTACATAGTTTCTCTGGGATGACCAACTTTTCACAATCATCCAGAGTGGATAATACCTCCTTAAGCAGAATGCGGAGATGTTCCAACTTAAATTTAAATGCAATTACATCAGGTTCAGCCTGTTGAGAAATGTTCCCTGAATCAGTAATTTCTCCCTCAGACAAAACCTCCCTGGCCCCCTCAGATTGGGTTAGGGGCCCTTCAGAGATATTAATATCAGCGTCGTCATGCTCTTCAGTAACTAAAACAGAGCAGCCACGCTTACGCTGACAAGGGTTCATTTTGGCTAAAATGTTTTTGACAGAATTATCCATTACAGCCGTTAATTGTTGCATAGTAAGGAGTATTGGCGCGCTAGATGTACTAGGGGCCTCCTGAGTGGGCAAGACTCGTGTAGACGAAGGAGGGAATGATGCAGTACCATGCTTACTCCCCTCACTTGAGGAATCATCTTGGGCATCATTGTCATTATCACATAAATCACATTTATTTAAATGAACAGGAATTCTGGCTTCCCCACATTCAGAACACAGTCTATCTGGTAGTTCAGACATGTTAAACAGGCATAAACTTGATAATAAAGTACAAAAAACGTTTTAAAATAAAACCGTTACTGTCACTTTAAATTTTAAACTGAACACACTTTATTACTGCAATTGCGAAAAAACATGAAGGAATTGTACAAAATTCACCAAATTTTCACCACAGTGTCTTAAAGCCTTAAAAGTATTGCACACCAAATTTGGAAGCTTTAACCCTTAAAATAACGGAACCGGAGCCGTTTTAACACTTTAACCCCTTTACAGTCCCTGGTATCTGCTTTGCTGAGACCCAACCAAACCCAAAGGGGAATACGATACCAAATGACGCCTTCAGAAAGTCTTTTCTAAGTATCAGAGCTCCTCTCACATGCGACTGCATGCCATGCCTCTCAAAAACAAGTGCGCCACACCGGCGCGAAAATGAGGCTCTGCTTATGCTTTGGGAAAGCCCCAGAGAAATAAGGTGTCTAATACAGTGCCTGCCGATATTATAATATCAATATACCCAGATAAAATGATTCCTCAAGGCTAAATATGTTTTAAAACTGAATCGATTTAGCCCAGAAAAGTCTACAATCTTAATAAGCCCTTGTGAAGCCCTTATTTACCATCGTAATAAACATGGCTTACCGGATCCCATAGGGAAAATGACAGCTTCCAGCATTACATCGTCTTGTTAGAATGTGTCATACCTCAAGCAGTAAGAGACTGCACACTGTTCCCCCAACTGAAGTTAATTGCTCTCAACAGTCCTGTGTGGAACAGCCATGGATTTTAGTTACGGTGCTAAAATCATTTTCCTCATACAAACAGAAATCTTCATCTCTTTTCTGTTTCTGAGTAAATAGTACATACCAGCACTATTTTAAAATAACAAACTCTTGATTGAATAATAAAAACTACAGTTAAACACTAAAAAACTCTAAGCCATCTCCGTGGAGATGTTGCCTGTACAACGGCAAAGAGAATGACTGGGGTAGGCGGAGCCTAGGAGGGATCATGTGACCAGCTTTGCTGGGCTCTTTGCCATTTCCTGTTGGGGAAGAGAATATCCCACAAGTAAGGATGACGCCGTGGACCGGACACACCTATGTTGGAGAAAATGGCATCACAGATAAAATTATTAGCATGTTGAAGAAGAATAATAATATTATGAGAATCATGATCTGTTACTTGTTGCGCTAAAGTTTCCAACCAAAAAGTTGAAGCTGCAGCAACATCAGCCAATGATATAGCAGGTCTAAGAAGATTACCTGAACACAGATAAGCTTTTCTTAGAAAGGATTCAATTTTCCTATCTAAAGGATCCTTAAACGAAGTACCATCTGCCGTAGGAATAGTAGTACGTTTAGCAAGGGTAGAAATAGCCCCATCAACTTTAGGGATTTTGTCCCAAAATTCTAATCTGTCAGACGGCACAGGATATAATTGCTTAAAACGTTTAGAAGGAGTAAATGAATTACCCAAATTATTCCATTCTCTGGAAATTACTTTAGAAATAGCACCAGGAACAGGAAAAACTTCTGGAATAACCACAGGAGATTTAAAGACCTCATCTAAACGTTTAGATTTAGTATCAAGAGGACCAGAATCCTCAATTTCTAAAGCAATTAGTACTTCTTTAAGTAAAGAACGAATAAATTCCATTTTAAATAAATATGAAGATTTATCAGCATCAACCTCTGAGACAGAATCCTCTGAACCAGAAGAGTCATTAGAATCAGAATGATGATGTTCATTTAAAAATTCATCTGTATAAAGAGAAGTTTTAAAAGATTTTTTATGTTTACTAGAAGGAGGAATAACAGACATAGCCTTCTTGATGGATTCAGAAACAAAATCTCTTATGTTATCAGGAACACTCTGAACATTAGATGTTGATGGAACTGCAACAGGTAATGGTACTTTACTAAAGGAAATATTATCTGCATTAACAAGTTTGTCATGACAATTAATACAAACAACAGCTGGAGGAACAGCTACCAAAAGTTTACAGCAGATACACTTAGCTTTGGTAGTTCCAGCACCAGACAGCGATTTTCCTGAAGTATCTTCTGACTCAGATGCAACGTGAGACATCTTGCAATATGTAAGAGAAAAAACAACATATAAAGCAAAATTGATCAAATTCCTTAAATGACAGTTTCAGGAATGGGAAAAAATGCCAAGGAACAAGCTTCTAGCAACCAGAAGCAATGAAAAATGAGACTTAAATAATGGAGACAAAAGCGACGCCCATATTTTTTTAGCGCCAAATAAGACGCCCACATTATTTGGCGCCTAAATGCTTTTGGCGCCAAAAATGACGCCACATCCGGAACGCCGACATTTTTGGCGCAAAAGAACGTCAAAAAATGACGCAACTTCCGGCGACACGTATGACGCCGAAAACAGAAAAGATTTTTTGCGCCAAAAAAGTCCGCGCCAAGAATGACGCAATAAAATGAAGCATTTTCAACCCCCGCGAGCCTAACAGCCCACAGGGAAAAAAAGTCAAATTTTTTAAGGTAAGAAAAATGATTGATTCAAATGCATTATCCCAAATATGAAACTGACTGTCTGAAAATAAGGAATGTTGAACATCCTGAGTCAAGGCAAATAAATGTTTGAATACATATATTTAGAACTTTAATAAAAAAGTGCCCAACCATAGCTTAGAGTGTCACAGAAAATAAGACTTACTTACCCCAGGACACTCATCTACATGTTTGTAGAAAGCCAAACCAGTACTGAAACGAAAATCAGCAGAGGTAATGGTATATATATAAGAGTATATCGTCGATCTGAAAAGGGAGGTAAGAGATGAATCTCTATGACCGATAACAGAGAACCTATGAAATAGACCCCGTAGAAGAAGATCATTGAATTCAAACAGGCAATAATCTCCTCATATCCCTCTGACATTCACTGCACGCTGAGAGGAAAACCGGGCTCCAACCTGCTGCGGAGCGCATATCAACGTAGAATCTAGCACAAACTTACTTCACCACCTCCATAGGAGGCAAAGTTTGTAAAAACTGATTTGTGGGTGTGGTGAGGGGTGTATTTATAGGCATTTTGAGGTTTGGGAAACTTTGCCCCTCCTGGTAGGAATGTATATCCCATACGTCACTAGCTCATGGACTCTTGCTAATTACATGAAAGAAATATCCGGGCAGAGGGTTAATTTAAAACCCGAAAATCCCAAAGACTGTACCTAGGATTCCAGGACATTCCTTCACTGCCACCAATATACCCAAGAGGTATTAAGGTCAGATCTCAATCTTGCTAACTTCTGCTTTAAATACAGGCTTATCCCAAAGCCGTGTTCATATTTGGCCATTACACAAATATTTTTTTCTCTTCATATGAACTTTTATATGAATTTTTATATGAACTTTTAATTGAAGGATATTTTTCTTAGGATTGTTCATGTTTTTTATGTCTTAAGTACAAATCTGATTTTGTAACTTTCTTTATTGTATAGAAAGGTTGGCCAACCTATTATAGCCTATATAATTTCATTTTCTACCATTAATACGTAGAAACACTTCTGTGCATTACCAAAACTGATTTTTACACATAAAAGTGTGCATAATATAGTTTTAAAGAAACATTCATTACAGATTTAATTCTTACTCTCTCTCCATTTGGTATTAGCTATTTAGCACTTTTTTCTATAATTTTTTTCTTTCTCCAAATCCCTATAGGACAAAGAAGTACATATATTCCCCTGACTGTTCCAAAATAATAATAAAAGATATTAACCCCTGATCCTATTGAGGTTATGAGGAGTACCAGTCTGACCCTTATAAGAGGAGTCCCTGCTAAATCATAAATAAAGCAGACTTACCCTCCAGGTTCTATGCTGTGGAACAGATACAGCCCCTCAAGTGTGACAGCCTTGCCGCGGTATTCTAACAGGGATTTCAGTGTGTAAAGGAAAGCAGTGTAACTCATTAACACTGATTGCCCAGAAGCTGTTAGACAGTCTGGATCGCTTTGCAGAAAAACTTTCCCTGCATCTTCAGACTCTAACATTCATCAATACTCTCACTGAGAGGTTTATATGACTACTTAAAACTCCAGTCCTTTCTTGAAGGGAAAATACCCATTAAAGGACTATCAGAATCTTCTGACACTTCTCTGCCATCCTCCTCAAGTAACGAAAGGCAAAGAATGACTGGAGGGATGGGGGAAGTGGGAGGGATATTTAAGCCTTTTTGTTGGAGTGTCTTTGCCTCCTTTTAGTGGCCAAGTGTTGTATTTCCAAAGAGTAAGGAATGAAGCTGTGGACTCTCCCTGCCTTTGGAAAGAAAGCAACCATTTCAAATGACAAAATAAAGATAAATAACGTTGTAAACTATTTAAAACACTTCAGCAGGTAAAATGGATCTTTGGAGCACATTAAAGTGGAGAACAATTTTGTGGAATTCAGTGAAATTGTTGGTGTCCAAGGACTAGTGCTGTTTTAACAAATAAAAACCAATACAATAAAGTTACAGCAAAAAAGTTTGTTACAAAAAAGAGGACAGATAATGATATGTTGGGACCTAATGACACCCAGTGGACAGGTGAAACAAATGCTTACCTAACAAATAGTATAGACTTAGAGAGGAAACAGTCCTATGTGCACATACTAGGCTAGTCTTATGGAATTGAGACATTTCTAATAGAAAAAGGCTAGTGAGATGATAGGAGGGAGACACCCAATTTACAAGATTCTGTACCATCACACCAGAAGGGTCCTCACTCATATTATCCATTCCTGACTAATTACCAGAGCCTTCTTTATCCTGTCCAAAGCCCTAACTAATGGTTGGTAAAGTATAATTGCTTTACAGAATTAATATTGCCTAAGGTAATTTAGACCAGTCTCTGGGATATCAGACCAAATGAATGGTGGTTTGTTTAATCCTTTGTAATATAAGCAAGTTTTTATTCTTACCTGCAGAAAGGGTACAAACTACTTAACAGAGAATACGGTTATGCTTAGTATATTGCATTTGGTTTGCATAGAACAGTACTTAGTGGACATATTCAATTATTGTGTAATCCATATAGAGTAGTTAAAACAAATGAAATGTAACTATCGATATTGCCCTGGGTGTAATTGTGTGAATATTATATTAATAAAGGATATTCATACAGATTTAATAATTGTGCATTGAGCTAATGTTTTGGTCTAACAGATAACATTTGAAGAAAATGAGTTACAATTGCATTTTTTTAGAAAGAACTGCAATACGATAAATTAATTAGCAAATCACTTTATATAACAGTAAACCTTGTATAGTTACATTGATTTATCTGTATCTCCTATTTGCTGAAATAAGTATCGCTATTGTTTCTTTTTACATACATTTGTTGTCTTGTTATATCTTATCTGCATTTGGTCCTAGATATTAGTAAAATAGTTATACCCGATGTGCTAATTGGAGATTGTTTTTGTAATCAATTTATTGATTTCATTTATGCAATTAAACAATAAAAATTCAACCATTGTGTCTTATTTGTGCAAGAAGTAGGGCTGAGTATATAGCCATAATGAAAAGAACTGACATCATTAGACTTAGGACTGAACAATTAATTCACTCCTGTTATCCAGTGGCTATCTTTGGTCAATATTAACTAATATAGTAGCAAGTAATTCAACAGATGAGTGATTTTTATGTGTTACATTATTCAACACTCTGCATTTACACTCTTGAGTTTGCATGGTCTACCCTTTTGTGGCTGGGCTGATGCTTCCACATCACAATCATAGCACTTACAGTTGACAGAATTTAATAGGGCAGAAATTTCTTGAACTGACTTGTAGCAAAGATGTTATCATTTAAAGTTTAAAGTCACTGAGTTCTTCAGTAGAACCCATTGCACTGCCAGTGAGTCTATGGAGAATTCATTACTATGTGCTGAAATTTATGCACCTGTGAGCAATGGGTGTAGCTAAAGTACCTAAACTCAATTAGAAGAGGTATCCACATTATATTTGCCATATAGATTGTTAATTTGGAACACTATTTAATGCTTTCCAATCCTGTTGCCTCAAATATTTTAAAGGGATACTAAAGTCAAATTTCTTCTATTATGATTCACATAGAGCATGCAATTTTAAGCACATTTCTAATTTACTCCTATTTGTTTGTTCTCTTACTATCTTTATTTGAAAAGCAGGAATGTAAAGCTTAAGAGCCGGCCCATTTTTGGTTCAGCACCCTGGATAGCTACATTTAGCCACCAATCAGCAAGCGCTACCCAGGTGCTGAACGAAAAATGGTCCGGCTCCTAAGCTTTGCATTATTGCTCTTCAAATAAAGATAGCAAGAGAATAAAGAAAAAATATGAATAAATTAGAAAGTTGCTTAAAATTGCATGCTCTATCTGAATCATAAAAAATTGGCTTTAGTATCCCTTTAACTGTTTTGGCAATCATTTTTCTAACCATCTTAGAATGTTTTCTTTGTGCTGTTCAACTGTTGAGTTATACACATGTATTTGAATAGAATTTAACAGGTTTTGGTTCATTATGATAAGCAGGACAGTACCCACATACTTTTCAGCTAGTTCTTCAATAAACACTGTTACAGAGTTGCTATCCTGACCAACTTCCTGGATATGAGCATTGTAATAACGTCCTCCTGGTTCCAAGCGTACCTAAAGTAAATATAAGCAATATAATCTTTAGCTAGTTGACAAATAGATTATATTACAGCCACATGCAAATATCTCTTTACATAAAGGAATGATTACAAATACTCATTATTAAAGGGATAGTAAACCCAATTTTTTTCTCTTTCATGATTCAGATAGAGCATGCAGTTTTAAAGGGACAGTCTACACCAGAATTTTTATTGTTTTAACACAGATTATCCCTTTATTACCCATTCCCTAGTTTTGCATAACCAACAGTTATTTTAACACACTTTTTACCCTCTGTGATTATCTTGAATTTTAGCCTCTTCAAACTGCCCCCTTATTTCAGTTCTTTTGACATACTCATTTTAGCCAGTCAGTGCTGACTCCTAGGTAACTCCACGTGCATGAGCAGTGTTCTATGACACAAATAAACTAACACCCTCTAGTGGTGAAAAACTGTCAAAATGCATTCAGATAAGAGGCAGCCTTCAAGGTCTAAGAAATTGGCATATGAACCACATAGGTTTAGCTTTCAACTAAGAATACCAAGAGAACCAAGCAAAATTTGTGATCAAAGTAAATTGGAAAGTTGTTTAAAACTACATGCACTGAATCATGAAAGTTTATTTTGGACTAGACTGTCCCTTTAAGCAACTTTCAAATTTACTCCTATTATAATTTTTTTAGGAATGTGTGCTTAAGAGCCGGCACATTTTTGTTCAGCACCCTGGGTAGTGATTGCTACCAGAGCTACCCAGGTGCTGAACCAAAAATGGTCCAGGTCCTAAGCTTAGCATTACTGCTTTTCAACTAAAAATACGAAGAGTAAGAAGAAAAAAAGAGTAAATTAGAAAGTTGCTTAAAACTGCATGCTCTATCTGAATCATGACATACAAAAATCTGTTTAACTATCCCTTTAAATCAGTTTAAAAAAAAAGTGGAAATGAGAAATGAACACTTCATAGCATTAAATTATATAAATCATCATAAAGTAGTGATGCACCGAAGTGGAAATTCTGGACCGAAATCGAATCCGAAAATCCGGGATGCACTTGGCCAAAAACCGAAACTGATACCGAAAATGTATTTTTTCAAATTCATTTTTTTTAGGGGTTTTTTTTTTTTTGCATAATTAGAGCCAATAAAAAAGCCCACACTTATTGAAAGTAACACACTAAAATTGGACAAAAATATCTTAAAACAATAATAATGCTACACAGTAATTTTACCAAGAAAAAAACAAAAAACAGGCAAATGCCATTTTCGGCCAAAATTTTGGTGCATCCGTACTTAAAACAATTATAAATATCAATATACTGTATTATTCTTCATGTAGTTCTATGTAACAGAATCATATTTATCAGTTGTTTTTTTTACCAATCATCCAAATAAAGTATAGTCCTAGAAAACATATTATATGCAGAACAGTAAGTCAAGTAATAAACTTAAACAGCAGCTCTAGGCTAGCATCAAATTTGAAACATGCTACACAATTTTACCGAAAATAACAGGCAAAAAAAACGAAATAGCCAAAAATGCAATTTTCGGCCGAAACTTTCTGCGGCCTAAATTTCGGTACATCCCTATCATAAAGGATAAAAACAATTACAGGTGATTTGCCAGATTTACACTAATGGTACAGAAGTCCTGCTCAGGAAATATTCAGAACAGGTTTATAGAATTGTGCTGGTGGAAACTAGCTAAAGTCTTTGGGCAATATAGTTAATTTTTCCTTTCAGCAATGTTCAGTCCATAAACAGCTAATCTAGCTCCTATTAACAGAAGGAAAGCTTATAAATCAAATGTGAAAACTCCATATCATGGTATCGCTATTAAACTAAAGTGGAGAAAACAAAATTTATGCTTAACTGAAAAAATTTATTTCTTTCTTGACACGGTGAGTCCACGGGATCATCAATTACTGTTGGGAATATCACTCCTGGCCAGCAGGAGAAGGCAAAGAGCACCACAGCAAAGCTGTTAAGTATCACTTCCCTTCCCACAACCCCAGTCATTCGACTGAAGGAAAAGGAGGGAAAGGAAATAACACAAGGTGCAGAGGTGCCTGAGGTTTATATAACAAAAACTGTCTGAAAAACAGGAAGGGCCGTGGACTCAAAGTGTCAAGAAAGAAATTTATCAGGTAAGCATAAATTTTGTTTTCTTTCTTAAGACACGGTGAGCCCACGGAATCAGCAATTACTGTTGGGATTCATTACCCAAGCTAGAGGACACAGATAAGGGAGGGCAAGACAGGTAACTTAAACAGAAGGCACCACGGACTGCAGAACCTTTCTCCCAAAAGTAGCCTCAGTCGAGGCAAAAGTATCAAATTTGTAGAATTTAGAAAAAGTGTGCAAAGAACAACAAGTCACCGCCTTACAAATCTGTTCTACAGAGGCCTCATTCTTAAAGGCCCAAGAAGAAGACCCCCCCCCCGGTGGAGTGAGCTGTAATTCTCTTAGGAGGCTGCTGTCCAGCAGTCTCATAAGCCATACAAAATAATACTTCTCAACCAGAGTGAAAGAAGTGGATGTATCTTTCTGACCCTTACCAGAAAAACAAACAATGCAGAAGACTGACGGAAAGTCCTTTGTAGCCTGTAGATAGAATTTAAGAGCCCGAACATCCAGGTTGTGCAACAAACTTACTTTATGAGAAGAAGGATTAGGACAGAGAGAACGAACAACAATTTCCTGATTAATATTTCTGTCCTAAACAACCTTTGAAGAAAACCAAACTTGGTACGAAGAACTGCCTTATCTGCATGAAATATGAGAAGGATAATCACATTGCAAAGCGGAGAGTTCAGAAACCCTCCGAGCAGAAGAAATCGCTACAAGAACAAAACTTTCCAAGATAACTTAATATCTATGGATTGCATAGGCTCAAACGGAACCTGTTGTAAAACTTTAAGAACCAAATTAAAGCAACTGATTTAAACACAGGCCCGATTCTGACCAGAGCATGACAAAAGGATTGGACATCCGGCACATCCACCAGATGCATGTGCAATAGAATAGATAAAGCAGAAATCTGACCTTTAAGGGTACTGACAGATAACCCCTTCTCAAGGCCTTCCTGGAGAAAAGACAAGATCCTTGGGATCCTAACCTAACTAAGAATATCCTTTAGACACACACCAATAATAGACATTTACACCATATCTTATGGTAAACCTTTCTAGTGACAGGCTTACGAGCCTGAATCATGGTTTCAATGACTGACTCAGAAAAACGTTAGCTAAAATTCAATCTCAAAGCAGTCAGCTTCAGAGAAACTAAGTTTGGATGATGGAAGGGCCCCTGACGAAGGTCCTTCCTCAGCGGAAGTCTCCATGGAGGAAGAGATGACATGTCTACTAGATCCGCATACCAGATCCTGAGAGGCCACGCAGGAGCTATAAAAATCACACATGCTTGATCCGAGCAATGACACGCGGAAGGAGAGCAAACGGAGGAAATAGATATGCCAACCTGAAGTTCCAAGGAACTGTCAGAGCAACTATTAGGAAAGCTTGAGAGTCTCTCAACCTCGAGCCGTACTTTGGGAGCTTGGAGTTCTGACGAGATGTCATCAGATCCAATTCCGGTAATCCCCATTTGGATGTTAACCTGATGAATACTTGTGGATGGAGTTCCCACTCCCCAGGAGGGAAAGTCTATCTGCTCAGGAAGTCCACTTCCCAATTGTCCACTCCTGGAACGCGGATGGCAGACAGACAGCAATTGTGAACCTCCACCCACTGGATGATCCGTGCCACCTCCTTCATGGCTAAGGAACTCTGAGTTCCCCCTTGGTGGTTGATGTAGGCCACTGAGGTTATGTTGTCCTTTTGGAACCTGAGACTGGTCTAGGGCCAGCTGAGGCCAAGCCATCAAGGGATTGAAGATCGCTCTCAACTCCAGAATGTTTATGGGGAGAGCAGATTCCACCTGAGACCAAAGTCCCTGTGCCTTTAACGAGTCCCAGACTGCTCCCCAACCCAACAGGCTGGCAGCCGTGGTCACAATTACCCAAGAGGGTCTTTGAAAACACGTCCCTGGGACAGATGTTCTTGCGACAGCCACCACAGTAGAGAGTCTCTGATTGATTGATGAGAACTATTCTCTGAGATAGATCTGAATAATCCCTGTTTCACTGAGCGAGCATGCATAGCTGCAGAGGTCTCAAATGGAATCAAGTCCATGGAAGCCACCATCAACCTGATTACCTCCATGCATTGGGCCACTGATGGTCGGACCGCCGACTGTAAGGACAGGCAAGTGGACAAAATCTTGTTATTTCTTCTGACCTCCGTCAAATATTTTCATCGCTAGAGAGTCTATAATGGTCCCTAGAAAGGTCACTCTTGTAGCTGGAACAAGAGAACTTTTCTCCAAATTGATCTTCCAACCGTGGGAACAAAGGAATACCAAAAAACATAATTTATGTAAGAACTTACCTGATAAATTCATTTCTTTCATATTAGCAAGAGTCCATGAGCTAGTGACGTATGGGATATACATTCCTACCAGGGGGGGCAAAGTTTCCCAAACCTTAAAATGCCTATAAATACACCCCTCACCACACCCACAAATCAGTTTAACGAATAGCCAAGAAGTGGGGTGATAAAAAAAAAAGTGTGAAAGCATAAAAAATAAGGAATTGGAATAATTGTGCTTTATACAAAAAAATCATAACCACCACAAAAAAGGGTGGGCCTCATGGACTCTTGCTAATATGAAAGAAATGAATTTATCAGGTAAGTTCTTACATAAATTATGTTTTCTTTCATGTAATTAGCAAGAGTCCATGAGCTAGTGACGTATGGGATAATGACTACCCAAGATGTGGATCTTTCCACGCAAGAGTCACTAGAGAGGGAGGGATAAAATAAAGACAGCCAATTCCTGCTGAAAATAATCCACACCCAAAATAAAGTTTAAAGAAAACATAAGCAGAAGATTCAAACTGAAACCGCTGCCTGAAGTACTTTTCTACCAAAAACTGCTTCAGAAGAAGAAAACACATCAAAATGGTAGAATTTAGAAAAAAGTATGCAAAGAGGAACCAAGTTGCCGCTTTGCAAATCTGAACAACCGAAGCTTCATTCCTAAACGCCCAGGAAGTAAAAACTGACCTAGTAGAATGAGCTGTAATCCTTTGAGGCAGAGTTTTACCCGACTCGACATAGGCATGATGAATTAAAGATTTCAACCAAGATGCCAAAGAAATGGCAGAAGCTTTCTGGCCTTTTCTAGAACCAGAAAAGATGAAAAATAGACTAGAAGTCTTTCGGAAAGACATAGTAGCTTCAACATAATATTTCAAAGCTCTAACAACATCCAAAGAATGCAATGATTTCTCCTTAGAATTCTTAGGATTAGGACATAATGAAGGAACCACAATTTCTCTACTAATGTTGTTAGAATACACAACCTTAGGTAAAAATTCAAAAGAAGTTCGCAACACCGCCTTATCCTGATGAAAAATCAGAAAAGGAGACTCACAAGAAAGAGCAGATAATTCAGAGACTCTTCTGGCAGAAGAGATGGCCAAAAGAAACAAAACTTTCCAAGAAAGAAGTTTAATGTCCAATGAATGCATGGGTTCAAAAGGAGGAGCTAGAAGAGCCCCCAGAACCAAATTCAAACTCCAAGGAGGAGAAATTGACTGAAAGACAGGTTTTATACGAACCAAGTCTTGTACAAAACAATGAATATCAGGAAGATTAGCAATCTTTCTGTGAAAAAGAACAGAAAGGGCAGAGATTTGTCCTGTCAGGGAACTTGCGGACAAACCTTTATCTAAACCATCCTGAAGAAACTGTAAAAATTCTCGGAATTCTAAAAGAATGCCAGGAAAAATCATGAGAAGACACCAAGAAATATAAGTCTTCCAGACTCTATAATATATCTCTCTAGATACAGAATTACGAGCCTGTAACATAGTATTAATCACAGAGTCAGAGAAACCTCTTTGACCAAGAATCAAGCGTTCAATCTCCATACCTTTAAATTTAAAGATTTGAGATCCTGATGGAAAAAAGGACCTTGCAACAGAAGGTCTGGTCTTAACGGAAGAGCCCACGGTTGGCAAGAGGTCATCCGAAAAAGATCCGTCCATGCTGGAGCTACCAGCAGAACAAACTAGCATTCCTTCAGAATCTTGGAGATTACTCTTGGAAGAAGAACTAGAGGCGGAGAGATATAGGCAGGATGATACTTCCAAGGAAGTGATAATGCATTCCCTGCCTCCGCCTGAGGATCCCGGGATCTGAACAGATACCTGGGAAGTTTCTTGTTTAGATGAGAAGCCATCAGATCTATTTCTGGAAGTTCCCACATTTGAACAATCTGAAGAAATACCTCTGGGTGAAGAGACCATTTGCCCGGATACAACGTTTGACGACTGAGATAATCCGCTTCCCAATTGTCTATACCTGGGAAATGAACCGCAGAGATTAGACAGGAGCTGGATTCCACCCAAACCAGAATTCAAGATACTTCTTTCATAGCCAGAGGACTGTGAGTCCCTCCTTGATGATTGATGTATGCCACAGTTGTGACATTGTCTGTCTGAAAACAAATGAACGACTCTTCAGAAGAGGCCAAGACTGAAGAGCTCTGAAAATTGCACGGAGTTCCAAAATATTGATCGGTAATCTCACCTCCTGAGATTCCCAAACCCCTTGTGCCGTCAGAGACCCCCACACAGCTCCCCAACCTGTAAGACTTGCATCTGTTGAAATTACAGTCCAGGTCGGAAGAACAAAAGAAGCTTCCTGAACTAAACGATGGTGATCTGTCAACCACGTCAGAGAGTGTCGTACAATCGTTTTTTAAAGATATTAATTGAGATATCTTTGTGTAATCCCTGCACCATTGGTTCAGCATACAGAGCTGAAGAGGTTGCATGTGAAAATGAGCAAAGGAGATCGCGTCCGATGCAGCAGTCATAAGACCTAAAATTTCCATGCATAAGGCTACCAAAGGGAATGATTGTAATTGAAGGTTTTGACAAGCTGATATCAATGTTAGACTTCTCTTGTCTGACAAAGACAGAGTCATAGACACTGAATCTATCTGGAAACCTAAAAAGGTTACCCTTGTCTGAGGAATCAATGAACTCTTTGGTAAATTGACCCTCCAACCATGATCTTGAAGAAACAACACAAGTCGATTCGTATGAGATTCTGCTAAATGTGAAGACTGAGCAAGTACCAAGATATCATCCAAATAAGGAAATACCAATACCCTGTTCTCTGATTACAGACAGAAGGGCACCGAGAACCTTTGTAAAAATTCTTGGAGCTGATGCTAGGCCAAACGGTAGAGCCACAAAACTGGTAATGCTTGTCTAGAAAAGAGAATCTCAGAAACTAAAAGTGATCTGGATGAATCGGAATATGCATCCTGTAAATCTATTGTAGACATATAATGCCCTTGCTGAACAAAAGGCAGGATAGTCCTTACAGTTACCATCTTGAATGTTGGTATCCTTACATAACGATTCAATATTGATAGATCCGGAACTGGTCTGAAGGAATTCTTCTTTGGTACAATGAAGAGATAGAAAAAAAACCCAGCCCCTGTTCCTGAACTGGAACTGGCATAATTACTCCAGCCAACTCTAGATCTGAAACACATTTCAGAAATGCTTGAGCCTCTGCTGGGTTTACTGGGACACGGGAAAGAAAAAAATCTCTTTGCAGGAGGCCTTAACTTGAAGCCAATTCTGTACCCTTCTGAAACCAGAGATTGTGAACGGAATTGATCCAAATTTCTTTGAAAAAAACGTAAACTGCCCCATACCAGCTGAGCTGGAATGAGGGCCGCACCTTCATGGGGACTTAGGAGCTGGCTTTGGGTTTCTATAAGGCTTGGATATATTCCAAAGTGAAGATGGTTTCCAAACTGATACCGCTCCTGAGGATGAAGGATCAGGCTTTTGTTCCTTGTTGTGATGAAAGGAACGAAAACGATTATTAGACCTAAATTTACCTTAGATTTTTTATCCTATGGTAAAAAAGTTCCCTTCCTTCCAGTAACAGTTGAGATAAAAGAATCCAACTGAGAACCAAATAATTTATTACCCTGGAAAGAAAGGGATAGCAAAGTTGACTTAGAAGACATATCAGCATTCCAAGTTTTAAGCCATAAAGCTCTTCTAGCTAAAATAGTTAGAGACATATACCTGACATCAACTAATGATATCAAAGATGGCATCACAAATAAAATAATTAGCATGTTATAGAAGAATAATAATGCTATGAGAATTATGATCTGTTACTTGTTGCGCTAAAGCTTCTAACCAAAAAGTTGAAGCTGCAGCAACATCCGCTAAAAATATAGCAGGAGTAGAGACAGCCCCATTAACCTTAGGGATTTTGTCCCAAACTCTAATCTGTCAGATGGCACAGGATATAATTGCTTAAAACGTTTTAAAAGGAGTAAATGAATTACCAAAATTATTCCATTCCCTGGAAATTACTTCAGAAATAGCATCAGGGACAGGAAACACTTCTGGAATAACTACAGGAGATTTAAAAACCTTATTTAAATGTTTAGTTTTAGTATCAAGAGGACCAGAAACCTCTATTTCTAAAGCAATTAATACTTCTTTAAATAAAGAACGAATAAATTCCATCTTGAACAAATACAAAGATTTATCAGCATCAACCTCTGAGACAGAAACCTCTGAACCAGAAGAACCATTATCAGTATCAGAATGATGATGTTCATTTAAAAATTCATCTGAAAAAAAGAGAAGTTTTAAAAGACTTTTATGTATACTAGAAGGAGAAATAACAGATATAGCCTTCTTAATGGATTTAGAAACAAAATCTCTTATGTTAACAGGAACACTGAGTATTAGATGTTGACGGAACAGCAATGGGAAAAAAATGCCAGTGAACAAGCTTCTAGCAACCAGAAGCAATAAATAATGAGACTTAAATAATGTGGAGACAAAAGTGACGCCCATATTTTTTTAGCGGCAAATAAGACGCCCACATTATTTGGCGCCTAAATGCTTTTTGGCGCCAAAAATGACGGCACATCAGGAACGCCGACACTTTTGACGCAAAAGAACGTCAAAAATGACGCAACTTCCGGCGACACGTATGACGCCGGAAACAGAAAAAAAATTTGCACCAAAAAAGTCAGCGCCAAGAATGACGCAATAAAATGAAGCATTTTCAGCCCCCGCGAGCCTAACAGCTCACAAGGAAAAAGTCAAATTTTTTAAGGTAAGAAAAAATGATTGATTCAAATGCATTATCCCAAATATGAAACTGACTGTCTGAAAATAAGGAATGTTAAACATCCTGAGTCAAGGCAAATAAATGTTTGAATACATATATTTAGAACTTTATAAAAAAGTGCCCAACCATAGCTTAGAGTGTCACAGAAAATAAGACTTACTTACCCCAGGACACTCATCTACATGTTGTAGAAAGCCAAACCAGTACAGAAACGAAAATCAGCAGAGGTAATGGTATATATATATATATATATATATATATATAAGAGTATATCGTCGATCTGAAAAGGGAGGTAAGAGATGAATCTCTACGACCGATAACAGAGAACCTATGAAATAGACCCCGTAGAAGGAGATCATTGCATTCAAATAGGCAATACTCTCCTCACATCCCTCTGACATTCACTGCACGCTGAGAGGAAAACCGGGCTCCAACCTGCTGCGGAGCGCATATCAACATAGAATCTAGCACAAACTTACTTCACCACCTCCATAGGAGGCAAAGTTTGTAAAACTGATTTGTGGGTGTGGTGAGGGGTGTATTTATAGGCATTTTAAGGTTTGGGAAACTTTGCCCCTCCTGGTAGGAATGTATATCCCATACGTCACTAGCTCATGGACTCTTGCTAATTACATGAAAGAAAAATCTTTGTGTGAGATTATGCTAGTTGCAAGGATGGTGCCTGAACTAGAATGTCTTCCAGATAAGGTGCCACTGCAATTCCCTGAGACCAAATCACTGCCAAAAGAGCTCCCAGAACCTTTGAAAAAATTCTGGGAGTTGTGGCGAGTCCAAATGGCAGCACTACAAATTGGAAATGTTTGTCTAGATAGGCAAACCTCAGATACTTGTGATGGTGCCTGTGAAAGGGAACGTGTAGGTACGCATCCTTCAGGTCTATGGTTGTCATGAATTGACCCTCTTGTATTAGGGGTGAAATGGAGCAGATAGTCTCCATCTTGAAGGATGGCCCTCTGAGGAATTTGTTCAGTAACTTTAGATCTAGAATGGGCCTGAAAGTTCCCTCTTTTTTGGGAACCACAAACAGGTTTGAGTAAAATCCGAGACCCTGTTCCTGACTTAGAACAGGCACTATAACTCCCATGAGGAAAAGATCTTGAACACATTTCAAGAATGCCTCTCTTTTTATTTGGTCTACAGATAATCTTGACAGGTGAAACCTGCCCCTGGGAGGAAAGGTCTTTAACTCTAACTTGTATCCCCTGGGAAACTATAGCCACTGCCCACGGGTCTGGAACATCTTGTTCCCAAGCTTGCGTGAACTGAGAAAGTCTGCCCCCTCTTGATCCAATTGCGGATCAGGGGCAACCCCTTTATGATGACTTGGATTCAGCTGCGGGTTTCTTGGATTGCTTCCCCTTGTTCCAGGGCTGCCCAGCGTGCTTTGATTTCTCCTGTTTGGAAGAGGCAGGGGTAGACATACCTCCAAAGTTATGAAAGGAACGAAAATTAGTCTGGCGTCCTTTCAATTTTTTCCTCTTGTCCTAAGATAGAAATTAACCTTTATCACCCGTGATATCACAAATAATTTCTGCCAATGCAGGTCAGAACAAGGTCTTTCCCTTGTAAGGGATAGCCAAGAGTTTAGATTTTGAAGAAACATCAGCAGACCAAAATTTAAGCCATAGCGCTCTATGCGCTAAGATTGCAAAGCCAGATATCTTGGCTACCAACTTAATGACTTGTAAGGAAGCATCAGTGATAAAGGAATTTGCTAACTTAAGAGCTTTAATCCTATACTTTAATTCTATCCTGAATCTCCTCTAAAGCTTGAAGAGACACTGGACAAAGCGTCAAACCAGTAAGCTGTCGCATTGGTCACTGTCGCAATGCATACCGCTGGTTGCATTTGCAGCCCCTGATGCGTATACATAGTCTTTAAAAGAGCCTTCAGCTTCTTATACATAAGATCCTTAAAGGAACAACTGTCCTTAAAAGGAATAGTAGTTCTCTTAGCCAAAGTGCAAATCGCTCCTTCAACTTAGGAACTGTCTGCCATGATTCCCTGATGGAGTCAGCTACAGGAAACATCAGGGGAGGGAGAAAAAGGGATTCCTGGCCTCTCCCACTCCTTGGTAATAATTTCCGTGGCGTGGTCTGGCACTGGAACCCCCCATCCAACCCTTCACAAGACATCCTGCATACAAGGCAGAGCTGAACCCCAATACAGAGGAAGAAAAGTACCTCTGGGGCACCGTGCAGATACTGTGGTATGCCCAGTCCTCCCCCAAGAGATGAGAAACGCAAACATAACCGCTCACAGGCATGGAGCGTAAAGGACGACACCGATATATAGGAACCATCCGGCAACTACAGCCAGCCCAGAAGAATTCAAATTCTCCGTTGAGAAAGAAAAACCCCCCAGAAGGGACAAGAGGACATTCTGCAACTAGAAAACTGGGCCGTCCAGATCCATCAGAGAGATCTGGACACAGAAACCCAAATGTCCAGTCAAAAACAAGGATCAGGTCCATAAAACCAGACACCCGGAACCCAGATTCAAACTATACGATAGGTGATGCAAACACAGCCACATCCAAGGGTCCTTGGACACGGAACGTTCACGTAAGTATCCCAGAGACAGAGAGCTTAACCCCCAAAGGCTTGAGGGACAGCACCCCCAAGTTGAAAGACTAAGATAAACTTACAAGAGAACAGAGCTCAAAACCTAGAAATCTAGATTGAGAAGATAAATAGCCTCCAAAGATCCACTCAGGATCATCCTCCTGGAAACCCATACAGCTCAAGGAATTTATGAATTAACGAGCATCCTAAAGTCCAGACAAGCGAACACCAAAACATCTAACAGGGGCAACCGCAGGAAAAAGACACAATCTCCAGAGCTCCAAAAATATGGAAGCAGCCGATACCCCATACAGATGACCAGAAACCACAAAAAAGTGGGACAGCAACTTGAGCCCTTTAAGAGGTCGTCAAGGATTCAAAAAGGACAATCCAAGAAGGAATACCAATAGATGAGATGAGTAATTGCCACCTAACCTGGTACTATGGATTTCCAAAGAGACATCTTAACTTCCAACACTATCAGGAAGGAGAAACTCTAGATCCGAAGTCAAAGGACCTCAGGAACCCCCAGAGTAAGGCTTAGCAGGATCCGTTCTCGGTAACCCGCCAACAATCAGGAACAGGACATTGAGGACTGAGCACAATCGCCTCTGATGCCCCACCAAAAGAATAAACGAGGACCAGCCTGGCGTCTAGGAACAAAATGCCTCCTATATAAATCAAGAAAAACAAACTCCTCACCAGAGTGAGCAACCTCTGTAACCCAACCGAGCCAGCCAGTTATAACGGGCACCACGTGGATGATATAGGCCTCAAGGAACAGAAAAACTAGTGCCTGACCAGGACCAGCCTGATACATAGGGCACCCCAGAACTGTCCAAGGACACAGAAAAGTCGAAGCCCTAGTAGGGATAGACAAAATAAATGATAGACAGAAGAATGTTCTAACACTTTATTACTTAACTTCCGAGGAAGTGCTAAAGCGACCACAAAATAGCTAGTATCAAATTCCAGAAAATAAATGTTTCCTAAAAGGAAAAACTATAACAGACATGAGCTTATCAAAATGAAATAAAATACATCTTAACCGGATCAAAGTAAATGAAGGAAGCACCCGCAGGTGAACGCCCAAGAAGAATGGACTAACAGGACCAGCCAGTCAGAAACCCAATTCTTCTAAAGCTCAGAACTGGAATAAGATACCCTAAAAAAAAAAAAAGAAAAAAAATAATTTTATGCTTACCTGATAAATTTCTCTCTTTTGCGATGTACCGAGTCCACGGTTTCATCCTTACTTGTGGGATATTGTCCTTCCTAACAGGAAGTAGCAAAGAGAGCACCACAGCAGAGCTGTCTATATAGCTCCCCCCTTAACTCCACCCCCCAGTCATTAGACCGAAGGCCAAGGAAGAAAAGGAGAAACTATAAGGTGCAGAGGTGAGTGAAGTTTTCAATAAAAAATACTATCTGTCTTGAATAGACAGGGCGGGCCATGGACTCGGTACAACGCAAAAGAAAGAAATTTATCAGGTAAGCATAAATTTTGTTTTCTTTTGAAAGATGTACAGAGTCCACGGTTTCATCCTTACTTGTGGGATACCAATACCAAAGCTTTAGGACACGGATGAAGGGAGGGACAAGACAGGAACCTAAACAGAAGGCACCACTGCCTGTAGAACCTTTCTCCCAAAAATAGCCTCAGAAGAAGCAAAAGGTATGAAGCAACGACCAAGTCGCAGCCTTACAAATCTGTTTAACAGAAGCATCATTTTTAAAAGCCCATGTGGAAGCCACCGCTCTAGTGGAGTGAGCTGTAATTCTTTCAGGAGGCTGCTGTCCAGCAGTCTCATAGGCCAAACGGATGATGCTTTTCAGCCAAAAGGAAAGAGGTAGCCATAGCCTTTTGACCTCTGCGCTTTCCAGCATAGACAACAAAGAAGATGATTGGCGAAAATCTTTGGTTGCCTGCAGATAAAACTTCAAAGCACGAACCACGTCCAAGTTGTGCAACAGACGTTCCTTCTTAGAAGAAGGATTAGGACACAGAGTAGGAACAACAATTTTCTGATTTATATTCCTGTTAGAATCAACCTTAGGGAGGAACCCAGGTTTGGTACGCAAAACCACCTTAGCATGGAAAACAAGATAAGGCGAGTCGCATTGTAATGCAGATAGTTCAGAAACCATTCGAGCTGAAGAGATAGCAACTAGAAACAGAACTTTCCAAGATAGAAGCTTAATATCTATGGAATGCATGGGTTCAAACGGAACCCCCTGAAGAACATTAAGAACTAAATTTAGACTCCATGGCGGAGCAACAGGTTTAAACACAGGCTTGATTCTAACTAAAGCCTGAACGTCTGGGACATCAGCCAGATGCTTGTGCAATAGGATAGACAAAGCAGATATCTGTCCCTTTAAGGAACTAGCTGGCAATCCTTTCTCCAATCCCTCTTAAAGAAAGGACAAAATCCTAGGAATCCTGATCTTACTAAATGAGTAGCGTTTGGATTCGCACCAAAAAAGATATTTACGCCATATACTATGATAGATTTTCCTGGTGACAGGCTTTCGAGCCTGAAGGGTATCTATGACAGACTCAGAGAAACCCCACTTTGATAAAATCAAGTGTTCAATCTCCAAGCAGTCAGTTGCAGAGAAATTAGATTTAGATGCTTGAACGGACCTTGAATTAGAAGATCCCGTCGCAGTGGCAGAGTCCATGGTGGTAGAGATGACATGTCCACCAGGTCTGCATACCAAGTCCTGCGTGGCCACGCAGGTGCTATCAAAATCACTGAAGCTCTCTCCTGTTTGATTCTTGCAATCAAACGGGGAAGAAGAGGAAAAGGTGGAAACACATAAGCCAGGTTGAACGACCAGGGTACTGCTAGAGCATCTATCAGTACTGCCTGAGGATCCCTGGACCTGGATCCATAACAAGGAGGTTTGGTGTTCTGACGAGACGCCATCAGATCCAATTCTGGTGTGCCCCATAGCTGAACCAGTTGAGCAAACACCTCCGGATGGAGATCCCACTCCCCCGGATGAAAAGTCTGATGACCTAGAAAACCTGCCTCTCAGTTTTCTACCCCTGGGATATAGATCGCTGATAGATGGCAAGAGTGAGTCTCTGCCCATCGGATTATCCTGGAAACTTCTATCATCGCCAAGGAACTCCTTGTTCCCCCCTGATGATTGATATAAGCTACAGTCGTGATGTTGTCCGACTGAAACCTGATGAATCCGGCCGAAGCCAGCTGAGGCCACGCCTGAAGAGCATTGGATATCGCTCTTAATTCCAGAATATTTATCGGTAGGAGGGCCTCCTCCTGAGTCCACAAACCCTGTGCTTTCAGGGAATTCCAGACTGCACCCCAGCCCAGTAGGCTGGCGTCCGTCGTCACTATAACCCACGCTGGCCTGCGGAAACTCATTCCCCTGGAGAGGTGATCCTGTGACAACCACCAAAGAAGAGAGTCTCTGGTCTCTTGATCCAGATTTATCCGAGGAAATAAATCTGCATAATCCCCATTTCACTGTTTGAGCATGCATAGTTGCAGTGGTCTGAGATGCAAGCGAGCGAACGGAACTATGCCCATTGCCGCTACCATAAGTCCGATTACCTCCATACACTGAGCCACTGACGGCCGAGGAATGGAATGAAGAGCTCGGCAGGTGGTTAAAATCTTTGATTTCCTGAACTCCGTCAGAAAAATTTTCATGTCCACCGAATCTATCAGAGTTCCCAGGAATGGAACTCTTGTAAAAAGGAATAAGAACTCTTTTTCACGTTTACCTTCCACCCATGAAATCTTAGAAAGGCCAACACTAAGTCCGTGTGAGACTTGGCTAGTTGGAAAGTCGACACTTGAATTAAGAGGTCGTCTAGATAAGGCGCCACTGCAATGCCCCGCGGTCTTAGGACCGCCAGCAGGGACCCTAGCACTTTTGTGAAGATTTTTGGCGCCGTGGCCAACCCAAAGGGAAGAGCCACAAACTTTTAATGCCTGTCCAGAAAGGCAAACCTTAGGAATTGGTGATGATCTTTGTGGATAGGAATGTGTAAATACGCATCCTCTAAATCCACGGTGGTCATATATTGACCCTCCTGGATCATTGGTAAAATAGTCCGAATGGTCTCCATCTTGAAGGATGGAACTCTTAGGAATTGGTTTAGGATATTGAGATCTAGAATTGGTCTGAAGGTTCCCTCTTTTTTGGGAACCACAAACAGATTGGAGTAGAAACCTTGCCCCTGTTCTGCTTTCGGAACTGGGCAGATCACTCCCATGGTAAAAAGGTCTTCTACACCGCGTAAGAACGCCTCTCTTTTTGTCTGGTTTACAGACAATTGAGAAAGATGGAATCTCCTTCTTGGAGGAGAATCTTTGAAATCTAAAAGATACCCCTGGGTTACAATTTCTACGGCCCAGGAGTCCTGAACGTCTCTTGCCCAGGCCTGAGCAAAGAGAGAGAGTCTGCCCCCTACTAGAACTGGTCCCGGATCGGGGGCTACCCCTTCATGCTGTCTTAGTGGCAGCAGCAGGCTTTTTGGCCTGTTTACCCTTGTTCCAAACCTGGTTAGGTCTCCAGGTTGGCTTGGATTGAGCAAAGTTAACCTCTTGCTTTGCAGCAGGGGAAGAGGAAGCGGGACCACCCTTGAAGTTTCGAAAGGAACGAAAATTATTTTGTTTGGTCCTTGTCTTATTTGACTTATCTTGGGGAAGGGCATGACCCTTCCCCCCAGTGATGTCTGAAATGATCTCTTTCAGTGCAGGCCCGAATATGGTCTTACCTTTGAAAGGGATGGTCAAAAGCTTAGATTTTGATGACACATCAGCCAACCAGGACTTAAGCCATAACGCTCTACGCGCTAAAATGGCAAAACCTGAATTCTTTGCCGCTAACTTAGCAAGATGAAAAGCGGCGTCTGTAATAAAAGAATTAGCTATCTTAAGAGCCTTAATTCTGTCCAGAATATCATCTAGTGGGGTCTCCACCTGAAGAGCCTCTTCTAGAGCCTCAAACCAAAAGGCAGCTGCAGTGGTTACAGTAACAATGCACGCTATGGGTTGAAGAAGAAAACCTTCATGAACAAAAATTTTCTTTAGGAGACCCTCTAATTTTTTATCCATAGGATCAATGAAAGCACAACTGTCTTCAATAGGTATAGTTGTACGCTTAGCCAGAGTAGAAAACAGAATTTATGCTTACCTGATAAAATACTTTCTCCAACGGTGTGTCCGGTCCACGGCGTAACCCCTATACAGTCCCAGCTACAGCCTTTGCTGTGACCTAACCAAGCCAAGAGGGGAATAAGATACCAAATGACGCCTTCTAGAAACTTTTCCAACTACTTTCAGGTCCTCACACATGCATCTGCATGTCTTGCTCTCAAAAACAACTGCGCAGTAATGGCGCGAAAATGAGGCTCAGCCTACAACTGGGAAGGCCCTTCCTGACTGGAAAAGGTGTCTAACATAGTGCCTGACGTTAAAAAACGTTCCCCAAATTTATAAGTGTGAATTATCAGCATAAACATGTACAAAATGTCCAAATAAAGCAATCGATTTAGCCCATAAAAGTGTCTACCAGTTTTATAGCCCATATTAAGCCCTTTATTCTGTTTGAGACTAAGAAAATGGCTTACCGGTCCCCATGAGGGGAAATGACAGCCTTCCAGCATTACACAGTCTTGTTAGAAATATGCCTAGTCATACATTAAGCAGAAAAGTATGCTAACTGTTTCCCCCAACTGAAGTTACTTCATCTCAACAGTCCTATGTGGAAACAGCAATCGATTTTAGTTACTGTCTGCTAAAATCATCTTCCTCTCACAAACAGAAATCTTCATCCTTTTCTGTTTCAGAGTAAATAGTACATACCAGCACTATTTTAAAATAACAAACTCTTGATAGTAGAACAAAAAAACAAAATTTATGCTTACCTGATAAATTCCTTTCTCCTGTAGTGTGGTCAGTCCACGGGTCATCATTACTTCTGGGATATTAACTCCTCCCCAACAGGAAGTGCAAGAGGATTCACCCAGCAAAGCTGCTATATAGCTCCTCCCCTCTACGTCACCTCCAGTCATTCGACCAAGGACCAACGAGAAAGGAGAAGCCAAAGGGTGTAGTGGTGACTGGAGTATAATTCAAATTTTTTTTACCTGCCATAAAAAACAGGGCGGGCCGTGGACTGACCACACTACAGGAGAAAGGAATTTATCAGGTAAGCATAAATTTTGTTTTCTCCTGTTAAGTGTGGTCAGTCCACGGGTCATCATTACTTCTGGGATACCAATACCAAAGCTAAAGTACACGGATGACGGGAGGGACAGGCAGGCTCTTTATACGGAAGGAACCACTGCCTGAAGAACCTTTCTCCCAAAAACAGCCTCCGAAGAAGCAAAAGTGTCAAATTTGGAAAATTTGGAAAAAGTATGAAGAGAAGACCAAGTTGCAGCCTTGCAAATCTGTTCAACAGAAGCCTCATTCTTAAAGGCCCAAGTGGAAGCCACAGCTCTAGTAGAATGTGCTGTAATTCTTTCAGGAGGCTGCTGTCCAGCAGTCTCATAGGCTAACCGTATTATGCTATGAAGCCAAAAGGAGAGAGAGGTAGCCGAAGCTTTTTGACCTCTCCTCTGACCAGAATAAACGACAAACAGGGAAGACGTTTGTCGAAAATCCTTAGTTGCCTGTAGATAAAATTTCAGGGCACGGACTACATCTAGATTGTGTAGCAGACGTTCCTTCTTCGAAGAAGGATTAGGACACAAAGATGGTACCACAATCTCTTGATTGATATTCCTGTTAGTGACCACCTTAGGTAGGAACCCAGGTTTAGTACGCAGAACTACCTTGTCTGAATGAAAAATCAGATAAGGAGAATCACAATGTAAGGCAGATAACTCAGAGACTCTTCGAGCCGAGGAAATCGCCATTAAAAACAGAACTTTCCAAGATAACAACTTGATATCAATGGAATGAAGGGGTTCAAATGGAACCCCCTGTAAAACATTAAGAACTAAGTTCAAACTCCATGGTGGAGCAACAGTTTTAAACACAGGCTTGATCCTAGCTAAAGCCTGACAAAAAGCTTGAAC
>NW_026512463.1:0-27168 GCF_027579735.1 Bombina bombina | reverse complement strand
ACCTAAATACACCCATGTGGTTTCCAATTGTGGCTGGAATATCCCTTTAAGGACCATAAAATACAGTAGAATTGCATAATTGAGAACTACATAATACAAATTATTAGATAATGAATAAATTAAATATCTAAAAATGTATTCAATTTTTCCTGTATCATGTGACAACCATCAGCCAATTGCAAAACATATATACGTCTATACTGTTCACTCTTGTACATGCTCAGCATTAGCTAGTGCCTCGAAAAGTGTGCATATATTTAAAATATTGTACACATGATAACGTTAGTAAATTGTAAAGGTGTTTTTCTTTCATGTAATTAGCAAGAGTCCATGAGCTAGTGACGTATGGGATATACATTCCTACCAGGAGGGGCAAAGTTTCCCAAACCTTAAAATGCCTATAAATACACCCCTCACCACACCCACAATTCAGTTTTACAAACTTTGCCTCCGATGGAGGTGGTGAAGTAAGTTTGTGCTAGATTCTACGTTGATATGCGCTCCGCAGCAAGTTGGAGCCCGGTTTTCCTCTCAGCGTGCAGTGAATGTCAGAGGGATGTGAGGAGAGTATTGCCTATTTGAATGCAGTGATCTCCTTCTACGGGGTCTATTTCATAGGTTCTCTGTTATCGGTCGTAGAGATTCATCTCTTACCTCCCTTTTCAGATCGACGATATACTCTTATATATACCATTACCTCTGCTGATTCTCGTTTCAGTACTGGTTTGGCTTTCTACAAACATGTAGATGAGTGTCCTGGGGTAAGTAAATCTTATTTTCTGTGACACTCTAAGCTATGGTTGGGCACTTTGTTTATAAAGTTCTAAATATATGTATTCAAACATTTATTTGCCTTGACTCAGAATGTTCAACTTTCCTTATTTTTCAGACAGTCAGTTTCATATTTGGGATAATGCATTTGAATTAATCATTTTTTCTTACCTTCAAAAATTTGACTCTTTTTTTCCTGTGGGCTGTTAGGCTCGCGGGGGCTGAAAATGCTTCATTTTATTGCGTCATTCTTGGCGTCATACGTGTCGCCGGAAGTTGCGTCATTTTTTGACGTTATTTTGCACCAAAAATGTCGGCGTTCCGGATGTGGCGTCATTTTTGGCGCCAAAAGCATTTAGGCGCCAAATAATGTGGGCGTCTTATTTGGCGCTAAAAAATAAGGGCGTCACTTTTGTCTCCACATTATTTAAGTCTTATTTTTTCATTGCTTCTGGTTGCTAGAAGCTTGTTCTTTGGCATTTTTTCCCATTCCTCAAACTGTCATTTAAGGAATTTGATCAATTTTGCTTTATATGTTGTTTTTTCTCTTACATATTGCAAGATGTCTCACGTTGCATCTGAGTCAGAAGATACTACAGGAAAATCGCTGTCTAGTGCTGGAGCTACCAAGCTAAGTGTATCTGCTATAATTTTTGGTATCTGTTTCTCCAGCTGTTGTTTTTATTGCATGTCATGACAAACTTATTAATGCAGATAAAATTTCCTTTAGTACTGTTACATTACCTGTTGCTGTTCCGTCAACATCTAATTTTCAGAGTGTTCCTGATAAACATAGAGATTTTATTTTTTAAATCCATTAAGAAGGCTATGTCTGTTATTTCTCCTTCTAGTTTACATAAAAGTCTTTTAAAACTTCTCTTTTTTCAGATGAATTTTTAAATGAACATCATCATTCTGATAATGGTTCTTCTGGTTCAGAGGTTTCTGTCTCAGAGGTTGATGCTGATATATCTTTGTATTTGTTCAAGATGGAATTTATTCGTTCTTTATTTAAAGAAGTATTGATTGCATTAGAAATAGAGGATTCTGGTCCTCTTGATACTAAATCTAAACGTTTAAATAAGGTTTTTAAATCTCCTGTAGTTATTCCAGAAGTGTTTAATCTCCCTGATGCTATTTCTGAAGTAATTTCCAGGGAATGGAATAATTTGGGTAATTCTTTTACTCCTTCTAAACGTTTAAGCAATTATATCCTGTGCCATCTGACAGATTAGAGTTTTTTTGGGACAAAATCCCTAAGGTTATGGGGCTGTCTCTACTCCTGCTAAATGTGCTACTATTCCTACGGCAGATAGTAATTCATTTAAGGATCCTTTAGATAGGAAAATTGAATCCTTTCTAAGAAAAGCTTACTTATGTTCAGGTAATCTTCTTAGACCTGCTATATTTTTAGCGGATGTTGCTGCAGCTTCAACTTTTTGGTTAGAAGCTTTAGCGCAACAAGTAACAGATCATAATTTTATAGCATTATTATTATTCTATAACATGCTAATAATTTTATTGGTGATACCATCTTTTGATATCATTAGAGTTGATGTCAGGTATATGTCTCTAGCTATTTTAGCTAGAAAAGCTTTATGGATTAAACTTGGAATGCTGATATGTCTTCTAAGTCAACTTTGCTTTCCCTTTTTTTCCAGGGTAATAAATTATTATTTCAACTGTTTCTGGAAGGAAGGGAACTTTTTTACCAAAGGATGAAAAATCTAAGGTAAATTTAGGTCTAATAATCATTTTCGTTCCTTTCCTCACAATAAGGAACAAAAGCCTGATCCTTCATTCTCAGGAGCGGTATCAGTTTGGAAACTATTTCCAGTTTGGAATATATCCAAGCCTTATAGAAAACCTATAGCCAGCTCCTAAGTACCCATGAAGGTGCGGACCTTATTCCAGCTCAGCTGGTATGGGGCAGATTACGTTTTCTTCAAAGAAATTTTGATCAATTCCGTTCTCAATTTCTGGTTTCAGAACATTGTTTCAGAAAGGTACAGAATTGGCTTCAGTTAAGGCCTCCTGCTAAGAGATTTTTTTCTTTCCCGTGTCCCAGTTAACACAGCAAAGGCTCAGCATTTCTGAAATGTGTTTCAGATCTAGAGTTGGAGTAATTATGCCAGTTCCAGTTCTGGAACAGGGGCTGGGGTTTTATTTCTCCAACATAGGTGTGTCCGGTCCACGGCGTCATCCTTACTTGTGGGATATTCTCTTCCCCAACAGGAAATGGCAAAGAGCCCAGCAAAGCTGGTCACATGATCCCTCCTAGGCTCCGCCTACCCCAGTCATTCTCTTTGCCGTTGTACAGGCAACATCTCCACGGAGATGGCTTAGAGTTTTTTAGTGTTTAACTGTAGTTTTTATTATTCAATCAAGAGTTTGTTATTTTAAAATAGTGCTGGTATGTACTATTTACTCAGAAACAGAAAAGAGATGAAGATTTCTGTTTGTATGAGGAAAATGATTTTAGCAACCGTTACTAAAATCCATGGCTGTTCCACACAGGACTGTTGAGAGCAATTAACTTCAGTTGGGGGAACAGTGAGCAGTCTCTTGCTGCTTGAGGTATGACACATTCTAACAAGACGATGTAATGCTGGAAGCTGTCATTTTCCCTATGGGATCCGGTAAGCCATGTTTATTAAGATAGTAAATAAGGGCTTCACAAGGGCTTATTAAGACTGTAGACTTTTTCTGGGCTAAATCGATTCATTATTAACACATATTTAGCCTTGAGGAATCATTTAATCTGGGTATTTTGATAAGATTATATCGGCAGGCACTGTTTTAGACACCTTATTCTTTAAGGGCTTTCCCAAATCATAGGCAGAGCCTCATTTTCGCGCCGGTGTTGCGCACTTGTTTTTGAGAGGCATGACATGCAGTCGCATGTGTGAGGAGCTCTGATACATAGAAAAGACTTTCTGAAGGCGTCATTTGGTATCGTATTCCCCTTTTGGCTTGGTTGGGTCTCAGCAAAGCAGATACCAGGGACTGTAAAGGGGTTAAAGTTAAAAACGGCTCCGGTTCCGTTATTTTAAGGGTTAAAGCTTCCAAATTTGGTGTGCAATACTTTTAAGGCTTTAAGACACTGTGGTGAAATTTTGGTGAATTTTGAACAATTCCTTCATATTTTTTCGCAATTGCAGTAATAAAGTGTGTTCAGTTTAAAATTTAAAGTGACAGTAACGGTTTTATTTTAAAACGTTTTTTGTACTTTGTTATCAAGTTTATGCCTGTTTAACATGTCTGAACTACCAGATAGACTGTGTTCTGAATGTGGGGAAGCCAGAGTTCCTTCTCATTTAAATAAATGTGATTTATGTGACAATGACAATGATGCCCAAGATGATTCCTCAAGTGAGGGGAGTAAGCATGGTACTGCATCATTCCCTCCTTCGTCTACACGAGTCTTGCCCACTCAGGAGGCCCCTAGTACATCTAGCGCGCCAATACTCCTTACTATGCAACAATTAACGGCTGTAATGGATAATTCTGTCAAAAACATTTTAGCCAAAATGCACACTTATCAGCGTAAGCGCGACTGCTCTGTTTTAGATACTGAAGAGCATGACGACGCTGATAATAATGGTTCTGAAGGGCCCCTAAACCAGTCTGATGGGGCCAGGGAGGTTTTGTCTGAGGGAGAAATTACTGATTCAGGGAACATTTCTCAACAAGCTGAACCTGATGTGATTACGTTTAAATTTAAGTTGGAACATCTCCGCATTCTGCTTAAGGAGGTATTATCCACTCTGGATGATTGTGACAAGTTGGTCATCCCAGAGAAACTATGTAAAATGGACAAGTTCCTAGAGGTCCCGGGGCTCCCAGAAGCTTTTCCTATACCCAAGCGGGTGGCGGACATTGTAAATAAAGAATGGGAAAGGCCCGGTATTCCTTTCGTCCCTCCCCCCATATTTAAAAAATTGTTTCCTATGGTCGACCCCAGAAAGGACTTATGGCAGACAGTCCCCAAGGTCGAGGGAGCGGTTTCCACCTTAAACAAACGCACCACTATACCCATAGAAGATAGTTGTGCTTTCAAAGATCCTATGGATAAAAAATTAGAAGGTTTACTTAAAGAGATGTTTGTTCAGCAGGGTTACCTTCTACAACCAATTTCATGCATTGTCCCTGTCGCTACAGCCGCGTGTTTCTGGTTCGATGAGCTGGTAAAGGCGGTCGATAGTGATTCTCCTCCTTATGAGGAGATTATGGACAGAATCAATGCTCTCAAATTGGCTAATTCTTTCACCTTAGACGCCACTTTGCAATTGGCTAGGTTAGCGGCTAAGAATTCTGGGTTTGCTATTGTGGCGCGCAGAGCGCTTTGGTTGAAATCTTGGTCAGCTGATGCGTCTTCCAAGAACAAGCTACTTAACATTCCTTTCAAGGGGAAAACGCTGTTTGGCCCTGACTTGAAAGAGATTATCTCTGATATCACTGGGGGTAAGGGCCACGCCCTTCCTCAGGATCGGCCTTTCAAGGCCAAAAATAAACCTAATTTTCGTCCCTTTCGTAGAAACGGACCAGCCCAAAGTGCTACGTCCTCTAAGCAAGAGGGTAATACTTCTCAAGCCAAGCCAGCTTGGAGACCAATGCAAGGCTGGAACAAGGGAAAGCAGGCCAAGAAACCTGCCACTGCTACCAAGACAGCATGAAATGTTGGCCCCCGATCCGGGACCGGATCTGGTGGGGGGCAGACTCTCTCTCTTCGCTCAGGCTTGGGCAAGAGATGTTCTGGATCCTTGGGCGCTAGAAATAGTCTCCCAAGGTTATTTTCTGGAGTTCAAGGGGCTTCCCCCAAGGGGGAGGTTCCACAGGTCTCAGTTGTCTTCAGACCACATAAAAAGACAGGCATTCTTACATTGTGTAGAAGACCTGTTAAAAATGGGAGTGATTCATCCTGTTCCATTAGGAGAACAAGGGATGGGGTTCTACTCCAATCTGTTCATAGTTCCCAAAAAAGAGGGAACGTTCAGACCAATCTTAGATCTCAAGATCTTAAACAAGTTTCTCAAGGTTCCATCGTTCAAGATGGAAACCATTCGAACAATTCTTCCTTCCATCCAGGAAGGTCAATTCATGACCACGGTGGATTTAAAGGATGCGTATCTACATATTCCTATCCACAAGGAACATTATCAGTTCCTAAGGTTCGCATTCCTGGACAAGCATTACCAGTTCGTGGCGCTTCCTTTCGGATTAGCCACTGCTCCAAGGATTTTCACAAAGGTACTAGGGTCCCTTCTAGCTGTGCTAAGACCAAGGGGCATTGCCGTAGTACCTTACTTGGACGACATTCTGATTCAAGCGTCGTCCCTTCCTCAAGCAAAGGCTCACACGGACATTGTCCTGGCCTTTCTCAGATCTCACGGATGGAAAGTGAACGTGGAAAAGAGTTCTCTATCTCCGTCAACAAGGGTTCCCTTCTTGGGAACAATAATAGACTCCTTAGAAATGAGGATTTTTCTGACAGAAGCCAGAAAAACAAAACTTCTAGACTCTTGTCGGATACTTCGTTCCGTTCCTCTTCCTTCCATAGCGCAGTGCATGGAAGTGATAGGTTTGATGGTAGCGGCAATGGACATAGTTCCTTTTGCGCGCATTCATCTAAGACCATTACAACTGTGCATGCTCAGTCAGTGGAATGGGTACTATACAGACTTGTCTCCGAAGATACAAGTAAATCAGAGGACCAGAGACTCACTCCGTTGGTGGCTGTCCCTGGACAACCTGTCACAAGGGATGACCTTCCGCAGACCAGAGTGGGTCATTGTCACGACCGACGCCAGTCTGATGGGCTGGGGCGCGGTCTGGGGATCCCTGAAAGCTCAGGGTCTTTGGTCTCGGGAAGAATCTCTTCTACCGATAAATATTCTGGAACTGAGAGCGATATTCAATGCTCTCAAGGCTTGGCCTCAGCTAGCGAGGGCCAAGTTCATACGGTTTCAATCAGACAACATGACAACTGTTGCGTACATCAACCATCAGGGGGGAACAAGGAGTTCCCTAGCGATGGAAGAAGTGACCAAAATCATTCTATGGGCGGAGTCTCACTCCTGCCACCTGTCTGCTATCCACATCCCAGGAGTGGAAAATTGGGAAGCGGATTTTCTGAGTCGTCAGACATTGCATCCGGGGGAGTGGGAACTCCATCCGGAAATCTTTGCCCAAGTCACTCAACTGTGGGGCATTCCAGACATGGATCTGATGGCCTCTCGTCAGAACTTCAAAGTTCCTTGCTACGGGTCCAGATCCAGGGATCCCAAGGCGGCTCTAGTGGATGCACTAGTAGCACATTGGACCTTCAAACTAGCTTATGTGTTCCCGCCGTTTCCTCTCATCCCCAGGCTGGTAGCCAGGATCAATCAGGAGAGGGCGTCGGTGATCTTGATAGCTCCTGCGTGGCCGCGCAGGACTTGGTATGCAGATCTGGTGAATATGTCATCGGCTCCACCATGGAAGCTACCTTTGAGACGAGACCTTCTTGTTCAGGGTCCGTTCGAACATCCGAATCTGGTCTCACTCCAGCTGACTGCTTGGAGATTGAACGCTTGATCTTATCGAAGCGAGGGTTCTCAGATTCTGTTATCGATACTCTTGTTCAGGCCAGAAAGCCTGTAACTAGAAAGATTTACCACAAAATTTGGAAAAAATATATCTGTTGGTGTGAATCTAAAGGATTCCCTTGGGACAAGGTTAAGATTCCTAAGATTCTATCCTTCCTTCAAGAAGGATTGGAAATGGGATTATCTGCAAGTTCCCTGAAGGGACAGATTTCTGCCTTGTCTGTGTTACTTCACAAAAAGCTGGCAGCTGTGCCAGATGTTCAAGCCTTTGTTCAGGCTCTGGTCAGAATCAAGCCTGTTTACAAACCTTTGACTCCTCCTTGGAGTCTCAACTTAGTTCTTTCAGTTCTTCAGGGGGTTCCGTTTGAACCCTTACATTCCGTTGATATTAAGTTATTATCTTGGAAAGTTTTGTTTTTGGTTGCAATTTCTTCTGCTCGAAGAGTTTCAGAATTATCTGCTCTGCAGTGTTCTCCTCCTTATCTGGTGTTCCATGCAGATAAGGTGGTTTTACGTACTAAACCTGGTTTTCTTCCAAAAGTTGTTTCTAACAAAAACATTAACCAGGAGATTATCGTACCTTCTCTGTGTCCGAAACCAGTTTCGAAGAAGGAACGTTTGTTGCACAATTTGGATGTTGTTCGCGCTCTAAAATTCTATTTAGATGCTACAAAGGATTTTAGACAAACATCTTCCTTGTTTGTTGTTTATTCCGGTAAAAGGAGAGGTCAAAAAGCAACTTCTACCTCTCTCTCTTTTTGGATTAAAAGCATCATCAGATTGGCTTACGAGACTGCCGGACGGCAGCCTCCCGAAAGAATCACAGCTCATTCCACTAGGGCTGTGGCTTCCACATGGGCCTTCAAGAACGAGGCTTCTGTTGATCAGATATGTAGGGCAGCGACTTGGTCTTCACTGCACACTTTTACCAAATTTTACAAGTTTGATACTTTTGCTTCTTCTGAGGCTATTTTTGGGAGAAAGGTTTTGCAAGCCGTGGTGCCTTCCATATAGGTGACCTGATTTGCTCCCTCCCTTCATCCGTGTCCTAAAGCTTTGGTATTGGTTCCCACAAGTAAGGATGACGCCGTGGACCGGACACACCTATGTTGGAGAAAACAGAATTTATGTTTACCTGATAAATTACTTTCTCCAACGGTGTGTCCGGTCCACGGCCCGCCCGGGTTTTTTAATCAGGTCTGATATTTTATTTTCTTTAACTACAGTCACCACGGTATCATATGGTTTCTCCTATGCAAATATTCCTCCTTAACGTCGGTCGAATGACTGGGGTAGGCGGAGCCTAGGAGGGATCATGTGACCAGCTTTGCTGGGCTCTTTGCCATTTCCTGTTGGGGAAGAGAATATCCCACAAGTAAGGATGACGCCGTGGACCGGACACACCGTTGGAGAAAGTAATTTATCAGGTAAACATAAATTCTGTTTTTATCTCTTCATTGTACCAAAGAAGGTCAATTCCTTCAGACCAGTTCCGGATCTATCAATATTGAATCGTTATGTAAGGATACCAACATTCAAGATGGTTACTGTAGGACTGTCCTGCCTTTTGTTTAGCAAGGGCATTATATGTCTACAATAGATTTACAGGATGTGTATCTGCATATTCCGATTCATCCAGATCACTTTTAGTGTCTGAGATTCTCTTTTTAGACAAGCATTACCAGTTTTGTGGCTCTACCGTTTGGCCTAGCCTCAGTTCCAAGAATTTTTTTCAAAGGTTCTCGGTGCCCTTCTTTCTGTAATCAGAGAACAGGGTTTTTGGTATTTCCTTATTGGACGATATCTGGGTACTTGCTCAGTCTTCTCATTTTCGAAGAATCTCATACGAATCGACTTGTGTTGTTTCTTCAAGTTCATGGTTGGAGGATCAATTTACCAATCAGTTCATTGATTCCTCAGACAAGGGTAACCTTTTTCGGTTTCTAGAATAGATTCAGTATCTATGACTCTGTCCTTGTCAGACAAGAGAAGTTTAACATTGATATCAGCTTGTCAAAACCTTCAGTCACAATCATTCCCTTTGGTAGCCTTATGCATGGAAATTTTTGGTCTTAGGACTGCCGCATCAGATGCGATCTCCTTTGCTCGTTTTCACATGCGACCTCTTCAGCTCTGTATGCTGAACCAATGGTGCAGGGATTACTCAAAGATATCTCAATTAATATCTTTAAACCGATTATACGACACTCTCTGACATGGTGGACAGATCACCATCGTTTAGTTCAGGGGGCTTCTTTGTTCTTCCGACCTGGACTATAATCTCAACAGATGCAAGTCTTACAGGTTGGGGAGCTGTGTGGGGGTATCTGACGGCACAAGGGGTTTGGGAATCTCAGGAGGTGAGATTTCCGATCAATATTTTGGAACTCCGTGCAATTTCAGAGCTCTTCAGTCTTGGCCTCTTCTGAAGAGAGAGTTGTTCATTTGTTTTCAGATAGACAATGTCACAACTGTGGCATACATCAATCATCAAGGAGGGACTCACAGTCCTCTGGCTATGAAAGAAGTATCTCGAATTTTGGTTTGGGCGGAATCCAGCTCCTGTCTAATCTCTGCGGTTCATATCCCAGGTATGGACAATTGGAAAGCGGATTATCTCAGTCGCCAAACGTTGCACCTGGGCGAATGGTCTTCACCCAGAGGTATTTCCTCAGATTGTTCAAATGTGGGAACTCCCAGAAATAGATCTGATGGCTTCTCATCTAAACAAGAAACTTCCCTGGTATCTGTCCGGATCCAGGGATCCTCGGGCGGAGGCAGTGGATGCATTATCTCTTCCTTACAAGTGTCATCCTGCCTATATCTTTCCGCCTCTAGTTCTTCTTCCAAGGGTATTCTCTAATATTCTAAAGGAATGCTCGTTTGTCCTGCTGGTAGCTCCAGCATGGCCTCACAGGTTTTGGTATGCGGATCTTGTCCGGATGGCCTCTTGCCAGCTGTGGACTCTTCCGTTAAGACCAGTCTTTCTGTCTCAAGGTTCTTTTTTCCATCAGGATCTCAAAACCTTAATTTTAAGGTGTGGAGTTTGAACGCTTGATTCTTGGTCAAAGAGGTTTCTCTGACTCTGTGATTGATACTATGTGACAGGCTCGTAAATCTGTATCTAGAGAGATATATTATAGAGTCTGGAAGACTTATATTTCTTCAGGATGGTTTAGATAAAGGTTTTTCCGCAAGTTTCTTGAAAGACAAATCTCTGCTCTTTCTGTTCCTTTTTTACAGAAGGATTGCTAATCTTCCTGATATTCATTGTTTTGTACAAGCTTTGGTTCGTATAAAACCTGTCATTAAGTCAATTTCTCCTCCTTGGAGTTTGAATTTGGTTCTGGGGGCTCTTCAAGCTCCTCCTTTTGAACCCATGCATTCTTTGGTCGTTATATTACTTTCTTGGAAAGTTTTGTTTCTTTTGGCCATCTCTTCTGCCAGAAGAGTCTCTGAATTATCTACTCTTTTTTTGTGAGTCTCCTTTTCTGATTTTGCATCAGGATAAGGCGGTGCTGCGAACTTCTTTTGAATTTTTTACCTAAGGTTGTGAATTCTAACAACATTAGTAGAGAAATTGTGGTTCCTTCATTATGTCCTAATCCTATGAATTCTAAGGAGAAATCATTGCATTCTTTGGATGCTGTTAGAGCTTTGTAATATTATGTTGAAGCTATTAAGTCTTTCCGAAAGACTTCTAGTCTATTTGTCATCTTTTCCGGTTCTAGAAAAGACCAGAAAGCTTCTGCCATTTCTTTGGCATCTTGGTTGAAATCTTTATTTCATCATGCCTATGTTGAGTCGGGTAACACTCCGCCTCAAAGGATTACAGCTCATTCTACTAGGTTAGTTTCTACTTCCTGGGCGTTTAAGAATGAAGCTTCGGTTGATCAGATTTGCAAAACAGCAACTTGGTCTTCTTTGCATACTTTTACTAAATTTTACCATTTTGATGTGTTTTCTTCTTCTGAAGCAGTTTTTGGTAGAAACGCACTTCAGGCAGTGGTTTCAGTTTGAATCTTCTGCTTATGTTTTTTCATTAAAATTTTATTCTGGGTGTGGATTATTTTCAGCAGGAATTGGCTGTCTTTATTTTATCCCTCCCTCTCTAGTGACTCTTGTGTGGAAAGATCCACATCTTGGGTAATCATTATCCCATACGTCACTAGCTCATGGACTCTTGCTAATTACATGAAAGAAAACATAATTTATGTAAGAACTTACCTGATAAATTCATTTCTTTCATATTAGCAAGAGTCCATGAGGCCCGCCCTTTTTTGTGGTGGTTTTGATTTTTTTGTATAAAGCACAATTATTCCAATTCCTTATTTTATATGCTTTCGCACTTTTTTCTTATCACCCCACTTCTTGGCTATTCGTTAAACTGAATTGTGGGTGTGGTGAGGGGTGTATTTATAGGCATTTTAAGGTTTGGGAAACTTTGCCCCTCCTGGTAGGAATGTATATCCCATACGTCACTAGCTCATGGACTCTTGCTAATATGAAAGAAATGAATTTATCAGGTAAGTTCTTACATAAATTATGTTTTTTTTGTGTTTTTTGTTTTTTAAATTGTATGCTCCATCTGAATCATGAAAGTTTAATATTGAATTTAGTGTTCCTTTAAGAGGTAAGGGGTTGGATAAAGGTATTTTTCTCAACTCTGTATGTTTATTTTATAACATTTTTGATTGTTATCTCTGCAGACACAAACTCAGTTAAAAAAGAACCCCTGCAAAACCAAGAATCGGTGATGATATCTTCTAGATATAAAAATTGCCCAAAATAATCTTACAGAACTCTCTTGTAGAGCATGATATTGTTAATGGATTTAATTTATCAAACAATGTTTGGTAACTAACAAACATGCCTAGCTCTAGGTATTTTACTGTGATATTGGCTTCTTCTGCTCAATCTTTGCATTTACTCAAGTGAGTGTTTGATAAGTGTGCAGACACTAGTCAGCCTATCTGTGCTCTGGGATAGAATTTGGCCATTGTCAGTCTTGGAGTAAAATACATGTTGATGCTGTTTGATAAAAAAAAAAAAAAAGAAGTTATGCAACTACTCAGCTAACCTATAAATTCTGGTATTTTTTCTTCAGGAATTATATTTGGATTACATAGACATGTGCCCTTTTTTATTATGTTGGTGTACTCGTAGTTTTATTATTTCTGCCTTTTATGGGTACTAGTTATTTCATTAATTGATGTAACCTACAAAAATGCAGCATTGCTCTTTATTTTACAGCACTGTATGCCTAAGAACTCTCACGTGTAATAATAGCTGTCCTTAAAAGGGCAGTGTACTGTAAAATGTGCTTCTTTTTAAATATTTTTGCCCCCTTTCCTGTAATTTAAAGGGATAGTAAAGACCAAAAATGTTATTGTTTAAAAAGATAGATAATCCCTTTATTTACCACTCCCCATTTTTGCATAACAACACTGTTATAGAAATATACTTTTTTACCTCAGTAATTACCTTGTATCTAAGCTTCTACAGACTCCTTATCTCAGATCTTTTGACAGACTTGCATTTCAGGAAATTAGTGCTGACTCAAAAATAACTCCACAGGTATGAGCACAGTGTTCTTTATATGAAACAAATGAACTAGCGCCCTCTATTTGTTAAAAACTGTCAAATGCATTCAGATAAGAGGTGGCCTTCAAGGGCTTTTAACTAAGAATACCAAGAGAACAAAGCAAATTTGATGATAAAAGTAAATTAGAAAGTTGTTTAAATTGCATGCCATAACTAAATCATGAACGTTTAATTTGGACTTTACTATCCTTTTAATCCCTTAACGACCAGTGTCGTACCCTGTACGACGCTGGTCGTTATGCCCTTAAGGACCAGCAACGTACCATGTACGTCGCTGGAGTCCTGGGTTTCTCTCTGCCGCGATCTCGCTCAAAATAGCGAGATTGCGCAATTTCTGCATGCCCCACAAGTGGGGCACTGCAGAAATAGATTTGCAGAGTTACTCTGTGGCCTTCTCTGCATCGAACAGCGGTGGTGCTGATTGTTGGTGGGTGGGAGACTAAGGAGGGAGGCAGGTGGGCGGCCCATCGCTGTAGGGGGCGGAAGTGAGTGGGACTGCAAAGCCATGCTACAGGGATAAAAAAAAAAGAGTGCGTCATTGAGGGGGAAAGGAGGGAGGAGGGGCAATGAGGGCTTTCCTATGTGGGATCATTTGACGGCAAGGGATCTGGGAGGGGGAGAGGGGTAGAATATTGAAGTGGGGGCAGCTAAACTACAGAACAAAATACTATTTAAAATGTTTTTCTCTTGTTAAGTGTATCCAGTCCACGGATCATCCATTACTTATGGGATATTCTTCTTCCCAACAGGAAGTTGCAAGAGTTCACCCACAGCAGAGCTGCTATATAGCTCCTCCCCTAACTGCCATATCCAGTCATTCTCTTGCAACTCTCAACATAGATGGAGGTCGTAAGAGGAGTGTGGTGTTTTATACTTAGTTTATTTCTTCAATCAAAAGTTTGTTATTTTTAAATGGTACCGGAGTGTACTGTTTATCTCAGGCAGTATTTAGAAGAAGAATCTGTCTGCGTTTTCTATGATCTTAGCAGAAGTAACTAAGATCCATTGCTGTTCTCACATATTCTGAGGAGTGAGGTAACTTCAGAGAGGGAATGGCGTGCAGGTTTTCCTGCAATAAGGTATGTGCAGTTAATATTTTTCTAGGGATGGAATTTGCTAGAAAATACTGCTGATACCGGAGTAATGTAAGTAAAGCCTTAAATGCAGTGATAGCGACTGGTATCAGGCTTATTAATAGAGATACATACTCTTATAAAAGTGTAATTTAAAACGTTTGCTGGCATGTTTAATCGTTTTTTATATATGTTTGGTGATAAAACTTATTGGGGCCTAGTTTTTTCCACATGGCTGGCTTAAATTTTGCTTAGAAACAGTTTCCTCAGGCTTTCCACTGTTGTAATATGAGTGGGAGGGGCCTATTTTGCCTATTTTTTGTGCAGTAAAAATTACAAAATGAATCATCCAGATTCCCTCAGCAGTCCCATGAATACTACAGGACATCTCTAAAGGGCTAAAAAGGCTTCCAAAATCGTTTATAGGGAAGGTAATTCACAGCACAGCTGTGGCAGTTTTGTTGTGTCTGTTAAAAAAGTCTATGTTGTTTTTTTTATCTGTTTTTTGCATTAAGGGGTTAATCATCCATTTGCAAGTGGGTGCAATGCTCTGTTAACTTATCACATATACTGTAAAAATTTAGTTTGATTTACTGCCTTTTTTCACTGTTTTTCAAATTTTGACAAAATTTGTTTCTCTTAAAGGCACAGTAACGTTTCTCTTGTTAAGTGTATCCAGTCCACGGATCATCCATTACTTGTGGGATATTCTCCTTCCCAACAGGAAGTTGCAAGAGGATCACCCACAGCAGAGCTGCTATATAGCTCCTCCCCTAACTGTCATATCTAGTCATTCTCTTGCAAGCCTCAACAAAGATGGAGGTCGTAAGAGGAGTGTGGTGTTTTATACTTAGTTTATTCTTCAATCAAAAGTTTGTTATTTTTAAATGGTGCCGGAGTGTACTGTTTATCTCAGGCAGTATGTAGAAGAAGAATCTGCCTGCGTTTTCTATGATCTTAGCAGAAGTAACTAAGATCAATGGCTGTTCTCACATATTCTGAGGAGTGAGGTAACTTCAGAGAGGGAATGGCGTGCAGGTTTTCCTGCAATAAGGTATGTGCAGTTAATATTTTTCTAGGGATGGAATTTGCTAGAAAATGCTGCTGATACTGAACTAATGTAAGTAAAGCCTTAAATGCAGTGAAGCTACTGGTATCAGGCTTATTAATAGAGATGCATACTCTTATAAAAATGTAATATAAAACGTTTGCTGGCATGTTTAATCGTTTTTATATGTATTTGGTGATAAAACTTATTGGGGCCTAGTTTTCTTTCATGTAATTAGCAAGAGTCCATGAGCTAGTGACATATGGGATATACATTCCTACCAGGAGGGGCAAAGTTTCCCAAACCTTAAAATGCCTATAAATACACCCCTCACCACACCCACAATTCAGTTTTACAAACTTTGCCTCCGATGGAGGTGGTGAAGTAAGTTTGTGCTAGATTCTACGTTGATATGCGCTCCGCAGCAAGTTGGAGCCCGGTTTTCCTCTCAGCGTGCAGTGAATGTCAGAGGGATGTGAGGAGAGTATTGCCTATTTGAATGCAGTGATCTCCTTCTACGGGGTCTATTTCATAGGTTCTCTGTTATCGGTCGTAGAGATTCATCTCTTACCTCCCTTTTCAGATCGACGATATACTCTTATATACCATTACCTCTACTGATTCTCGTTTCAGTACTGGTTTGGCTTTCTACAAACATGTAGATGAGTGTCCTGGGGTAAGTAAATCTTATTTTCTGTGACACTCTAAGCTATGGTTGGGCACTTTGTTTATAAAGTTCTAAATATATGTATTCAAACATTTATTTGCCTTGACATTCCTTATTTTTCAGACAGTCAGTTTCATATTTGGGATAATGCATTTGAAATTATTTATTTTTTCTTACCATTCAAAAATTTGACTCTTTTTTCCCTGTGGGCTGTTAGGCTCGCGGGGGCTGAAAATGCTTCATTTTATTGCGTCATTCTTGGCGCAGACTTTTTTGGCGCAAAAATTCTTTTCCGTTTCCGGCGTCATACGTGTCGCCGGAAGTTGCGTCATTTTTTTGACGTTATTTTGCGCCAAAAATGTCGGCGTTCCGGATGTGGCGTCATTTTTGGCGCCAAAAGCATTTAGGCGCCAAATAATGTGTGCGTCTTATTTGGCGCTAAAAAATAAGGGCGTCGTTTTTGTCTCCACATTATTTAAGTCTTATTTTTTCATTGCTTCTGGTTGCTAGAAGCTTGTTCTTTGGCATTTTTTTCCCATTCCTGAAACTGTCATTTAAGGAATTTGATCAATTTTGCTTTATATGTTGTTTTTTCTCTTACATATTGCAAGATGTCTCACGTTGCATCTGAGTCAGAAGATACTACAGGAAAATCGCTGTCTACTGCTGGAGCTACCAAGCTAAGTGTATCTGCTATAATTTTTGGTATCTGTTTCTCCAGCTGTTGTTTGTATTACATGTCATGACAAACTTATTAATGCAGATAAAATTTCCTTTAGTACTGTTACATTACATGTTGCTGTTCCGTCAACATCTAATTTTTCAGAGTGTTCCTGATAAACATTAGAGATTTTATTTTTTAAATCCATTAAGAAGGCTATGTCTGTTATTTCCCCTTCTAGTTTATATAAAAGTCTTTTAAAACTTCTCTTTTTTCAGATGAATTTTTAAATGAACATCATCATTCTGATACTGATAATGGTTCTTCTGGTTCAGAGGTTTCTGTCTCAGAGGTTGATGCTGATAAATCTCTGTATTTGTTCAAGATGGAATTTATTCGTTCTTTATTTAAAGAAGTTTTAATTGCATTAGAAATAGAGGATTCTGGTCCTCTTGATACTAAAATCTAAACGTTTAAATAAGGTTTTTAAATCTCCTGTAGTTATTCTAGAAGTGTTTAATCTCCCTGATGCTATTTATGAAGTAATTTCCAGGGAATGGAATAATTTGGGTAATTCTTTTACTCCTTCTAAACGTTTAAGCAATTATATCCTGTGCCATCTGACAGATTAGAGTTTTTTTGGGACAAAATCCCTAAGGTTATGGGGCTGTCTCTACTCCTGCTAAATGTGCTACTATTCCTACGGCAGATAGTAATTCATTTAAGGATCCTTTAGATAGGAAATTTGAATCCTTTATAAGAAAAGCTTACTTATGTTCAGGTAATCTTCTTAGACCTGCTATATTTTTAGCGGATGTTGCTGCAGCCTCAACTTTTTGGTTAGAAGCTTTAGCGCAACAAGTAACAGATTATAATTTTATAGCATTATTATTATTCTATAACATGCTATTAATTTTATGGGTGATACCATCTTTTGATATCATTAGAGTTGATGTCAGATATATGTCTCTAGCTATTTTAGCTAGAAAAGCTTTATGGATTAAACTTGGAATGCTGATATGTCTTCTAAGTCAACTTTGCTTTCCTTTTCTTTCCAGGGTAATAAATTATTATTTCAACTGTTTCTGGAAGGAAGGGAACTTTTTTACCAAAGGATAAAAAATCTAAGGTAAATTTAGGTCTAATAATAATTTTCGTTCCTTTTCTCACAATAAGGAACAAAAGCCTGATCCTTCATCCTCAGGAGCGGTATCAGTTTGGAAACTATTTCCAGTTTGGAATATATCCAAGCCTTATAGAAAATCTATAGCTAGCTCCTAAGTACCCATGAAGGTGCGGATCTGATTCCAGCTCAGCTGGTATGGGGCAGATTACGTTTTCTTCAAAGAAATTTTTTTTTTTTTTTTAATAAATTTTTATTGAGGTACTTAAGTTAGGCATACAAACAGTATAAACACAAAGGGAATTGCCATTCAATACAAAAGGAAACATGTACAGTCCAGCATAGTTCCATAACGGTATAGTAAACATTCTGCACAACTCCCTAATGAAATAAAAAACAGTAGTAAATGGCAAAATTAAATACATAGCGCCTATTCATAAGGGGACCTTCCATAACAAATCTAATAGGTCACTCTTGGACCTTAAATAAGGAAATATGTCTAGTAGTAAGGAAAGGTATAATGGAATGGAGAGACCACTCTTGGATCTCACTATGCTAACCTCATATTTTATATTTCTAGCTGATAGTACGGGATACACCCTTATTTGTAGCCATTTTATTGTGCAAATCTATAATCCCCCAGAGAAGAAAAAAAAAAAAGAAAAGTAAAGGCCTCTCTTGGGCCTTAACCTTTAATATTAACTAATAGGGGAGCTTTATAAGGGGTATAAAATAATAGTGGAATACATAGGGCTGCTCTTGAACCCTTAAAACAATGATTGCACTCTTGAACCCTTGATAAGCATACATTTGTATTTATAGCTATACTATATGGAATCATAAGTAACTGTAAACTGCATGAGGCAATCAGGAACAATGTAGGAAGTAGAGACTAGCAACTAAAGGAGCTTAAAGGCCATACCATAACATATAAAGTGTATGAAGATGTTAATGAAAAGTACTGTTTGAGAGGGTCGTGATTAAAAATGGGGCTGGGGTCAGTTCTTCAGAGCCCAATCAGGTGGGGTAATCTATAGCAATTAATATTTTATAGTTGTAGAGGTGTATCATGCCCTTAGTATATATACCTGTGGTGCCCAAAATAGTAGAAGAATATTAACCACCAAGGGAGGCACACACACAATTGCCAATATGTAATCCACCTGCTTCAGACAGGGGATATGTTAGGTAACATAAGTATAGTGTTATCACAGAAGGTAAGAGCATTAACATTTGGCATAGGGTGAGAGTGATCAATAGGGATGTAGCTTAACTATTCTGGTGCAGTCCACATTCCAATTCTGTAATGTGACTAAGACATAAAGCGCTATTATTACTAGGTATATGTTACATCTGGACTATATGGACCCCATAGCAAACTAGTAGAGAATACTTTCACATATATGTACATTTGCATAATCAGGAGATGTTTGAGTGAGCTAATATTGAATAGTAGGTACATATTGAGCATTTAACAATCCTTATCATACGTATATATATATATATATATATATATATATATATATATATATATAGACTATTAGCTCATATGCTTTACTTCAAGCTTCTATCTAAGTAGCAAGCACACAACAAAGCTAATGAGGCCTGAGAAAGCAAACAATAGGGATATAAAAACACAAACAGCATATATATTGTATAGAGCCATACTAACTTTTAGCACTCCGAGTCCCATAATGAAATTAATAAAGCAGACTCTGAAAACACAGGAACAGATGGGCAATGTATTTATGTCTGGGACTTTAGACCTGTTGTGAGCGCTATACACGGGTGTTATCTGGCTCATTAAGGTGGAGTCGGCACTAGTTGACAAACAAAGGCATGCTATCCCAGAAACATTCCTTCTAGCCCCAGGCAGGGAAAGAGTTAATAAACAAATATTAAACCTCCATTCTAAGAGAATACCATAGTTCCACAGAGTGTCAGAGTAATAGCATTTATTACTAGGGCTACCGGTCTGTAAAATGTCCCATAGAGTCAGCACAATACCGTTTGGTATGTAAAGGCTATATGTATATATAACTTCCCGTACCCCAAACATTTATACCTTTTTATATTATATCGTGGGGGGGGGGGGAAGAGAGAAGGCAGCAGTAAAAACAATAAAAACAATAAAACAGTGTAAGAGTACAAACTACTATTTAGAGTTAAACCTAAAACTCCTTTGCCTTCTCTGAAAGATGCTTTAATATGGGAGTCCTTCAGCCAATCCCCTGTTTTTGCATAGTCCTGGAACCGATGAGGATTTCACCTGGCCTTTTTACCGCCCACCGAACAGGCCTTGACGAAAGTGGATCTCCCCCAAATAAAGTCACTGCCGCCCGGTAACCCTCTGATGGCTCTAAAGGCATTTCCAACTTGCCGCTTGAGCTCTGCCTAAGGGGAATCAACCCAGTATCAGGAAAAATGGCAGACTTGTCAGGTGGGGTCTTAATCACCAGCCCCCCCGCGATCGGCCGCTTCACGGAGGAGCCCATTGACAACACTCCCAGATCAAGCAACTTGTCCGGACAGACGCCCACAGCAAGGGAGGAGGCAATAACCGGAGTACCGGTCTGGCAGTGTAACATCGCCTCAGAGGAAGCCCGCTCCTGGGGTAAGGGCTCTGCGGGAGCTTGAGTATCCACTGGTCTTTTAGACTCTTCCTTAGCTTTCCCAGGTAGGTCTCTGGATTCCGAATGCCGATGTCCAGCATGTCTTGCCATCGTGTGCAGGGTGTCCCATTCAGCGGACCAAGCTTGTAATAAGCGCTCATGATGGTCCTCTAATAAGCAGATCACATCCTTCAGGAACAAGTTAGCACTAGATTCCATTAGTTCTATTGCAAACATGGATACGGTGAGAGAGTCGTTTGATCGCCCCTTTCACTAGTAGCAGGGTGCAAGTGTGTCTCTAAATAAGTCTGGTTGATGCACAAATAAAATGTAAGAGTAGTAAAAAAGGCAGTTAGAACTCAACTGCTATACCCCATATGCGGGGGGGGGGGGTGCTGATTCCTTGTAGCGAGGCCGCCGCCCCAGGTTCCAGCGGTCCAGATCTGGGTCTAGCTTTCATAGAACTCTGCAAATGTGATGTCGTTGAAATCCCCAATGTGTGGGCTGTTGATATTTACCACTGTCTAAATTGCAGAGTGGGCTCAATAACCGGCGGGTTAGGAACATCCAACTCAGAGCCACAGATATTGCGACCTAACATGGCCGCTGCCTAGACACGCCCCCCGAAAGTCTCTTCAAAGAAATTTTGATCAATTCCGTTCTCAATTTCTGGTTTCAGAACATTGTTTCAGAAAGGTACAGAATTGGCTTTAGTTAAGGCCTCCTGCTAAGATTTTTTTCTTTCCCGTGTCCCAGTTAACACAGCAAGGCTCAGCATTTCTGAAATGTGTTTCAGATCTAGAGTTGGCTGGAGTAATTATGCCAGTTCCAGTTCTGGAACAGGGGCTGGGGTTTTATTTTATCTCTTCATTGTACCAAAGAAGGTCAATTCCTTCAGATCAGTTTTGGATCTATCAATATTGAATCGTTATGTAAGGATACCAACATTCAGTTTCTGTAGGACTGTCCTGCCTTTTGTTTAGCAAGGGCATTATATGTCTACAATAGATTTACAGGATGTGTATCTGCATATTCCGATTCATCCAGATCACTTTTAGTGTCTGAGATTCTCTTTTTAGACAAGCAATACCAGTTTTTTGGCTCTACCGTTTGGCCTAGCCTCAGTTCCAAGAATTTTTTTCAAAGGTTCTCGGTGCCCTTCTTTCTGCAATCAGAGAACAGGGTTTTGGTATTTCCTTATTTGGACGATATCTTGGTACTTGCTCAGTCTTCTCATTTTCGAAGAATCTCATACGAATCGACTTGTGTTGTTTCTTCAAGTTCATGGTTGGAGGTTCAATTTACCAATCAATTCATTGATTCCTCAGACAAGGGTAACCTTTTTAGGTTTCTAGATAGATTCAGTGTCTATGACTCTGTCCTTGTCAGACAAGAGAAGTTTAACATTGATATCAGCTTGTCAAAACCTTCAGTCACAATCATTCCCTTTGGTAGCCTTATGCATGGAAATGTTGGGTCTTAGGACTACCGCATCAGATGCGATCTCCTTTGCTTGTTTTCACATGCGACCTCTTCAGCTCTGTATGCTGAACCAATGGTGCAGGGATTACTCAAAGATATCTCAATTAATATCTTTAAACCGATTTTACGACACTCTCTGACATGGCGGACAGATCACCATCGTTTAGTATAGGGGGCTTCTTGTTCTTCCGACCTGGACTATAATCTCAACAGATGCAAGTCTTAGAGGTTGAGGAGCTGTGTGGGGGTATCTGACGGCACAAGGGGTTTTGGAATCTCAGGAGGTGAGATTTCCGATCAATATTTTGGAACTCCGTGCAATTTTCAGAGCTCTTCAGTTTTGGCCTCTTCTGAAGAGAGAGTTGTTCATTTGTTTTCAGATAGACAATGTCACAACTGTGGCATACATCAATCATCAAGGAGGGACTCACAGTCCTCTGGCTATGAAAGAAGTATCTCGAATTTTGGTTTGGGCGGAATCCAGCTCCTGTCTAATCTCTGCGGTTCATATCCCAGGTATGGACAATTGGAAAGCGGATTATCTCAGTCGCCAAACGTTGCATCCGGGCGAATGGTCTCTTCACCCAGAGGTATTTCTTCAGATTATTCAAATGTGGGAACTTCCAGAAATAGATCTGATGGCTTCTCATCTAAACAAGAAACTTCCCAGGTATCTGTCCAGATCCCGGGATCCTCAGGCGGAGGCAGTGGATGCATTATCACTTCCTTGGAAGTATCATCCTGCCTATATCTTTCCGCCTCTAGTTCTTCTTCCAAGAGTAATCTCCAAGATTCTGAAGGAATGCTCGTTTGTTCTGCTGGTAGCTCCGGCATGGCCTCACAGGTTTTGGTATGCGGATCTTGTCCGGATGGCCTCTTGCCAACCGTGGACTCTTCCGTTGAAGACCAGACCTTCTGTCTCAAGGTCCTTTTTTCCATCAGGATCTGAAATCCTTAAATTTTAAGGTATGGAGATTGAACGCTTGATTCTTGGTCAAGAGGTTCCTCTGACTCTGTGATTAATACTATGTTTCAGGCTCGTAAATCTGTATCCAGAGAGATATATTATAGAGTCTGGAAGACTTATATTTCTTGGTGTCTTTCTCATCATTTTTCTTGGCATTCTTTTAGAATACCGAGAATATTACAGTTTCTTCAGGATGGTTTAGATAAGGGTTTGTCCGCAAGTTCCTTGAAAGGACAAATCTCTGCTCCTTCTGTTCTTTTTCACAGAAAGATTGCTATTCTTCCTGATATTCATTGTTTTGTACAAGCTTTGGTTCGTATAAAGCCTGTCATTAAGTCAATTTCTCCTCTTTGGAGTTTGATTTTGGTTTTGGGGGCTCTTCAAGCTCCTCCATTTGAACCTATGCATTCATTGGACATTAAATTACTTTCTTGGAAAGTTTTGTTCCTTTTGGCCATCTCTTCTGCCAGAAGAGTTTCTGAATTATCTGCTTTTTCTTGTGAGTCTCCTTTTCTGATTTTTCATCAGGATAAGGCGGTGTTGCGAACTTCTTCTGAATTTTTTCCTAAGTTGTGAATTCCATCTACATTGGTAGAGACATTGTGGTTCCTTCATTATGTCCTAATCCTAAGAATTCTAAGGAGAAATCGTTGCATTCTTTGGATGTTGTTAGAGCTTTGAAATATTATGTTGAAGCTACTAAGTCTTTTCGAAAGACTTCTAGTTTATTTGTTATCTTTTCCGGTTCTAGAAAGGCCAGAAAACTTCTGCCATTTCTTTGGCATCTTGGTTGAAATCTTTAATTCATCTTGCCTATGTTGAGTCGGGTAAAACTCCGCCTCAGAGGATTACAGCTCATTCTACTAGGTCAGTTCTACTTCCTGGGCGTTTAGGAATGAAGCTTCGGTTGATCATGGTTTGCAAAGCGGCAACTTGGTCCTCTTTGCATACTTTTACCAAATTCTACCATTTTTATGTATTTTCTTCTTCTGAAGCAGTTTTTCGTAGAAAAGTACTTCAGGCAGCGGTTTCAGTTTGAATCTTCTGCTTATGTTTTTTCATTAAACTTTATTTTGGGTGTGGATTATTTTCAGCAGGAATTGGCTGTCTTTATTTTATCCCTCCCTCTCTAGTGACTCTTGTGTGGAAAGATCCACATCTTGGGTAGTCATTATCCCATACGTCACTAGCTCATGGACTCTTGCTAATTACATGAAAGAAAACATAATTTATGTAAGAACTTACCTGATAAATTCATTTCTTTCATATTAGCAAGAGTCCATGAGGCCCGCCCTTTTTTGTGGTGGTTATGATTTTTTTGTATAAAGCACAATTATTCCAATTCCTTATTTTATATGCTTTCGCACTTTTTTCTTATCACCCCACTTCTTGGCTATTCGTTAAACTGAATTGTGGGTGTGGTGAGGGGTGTATTTATAGGCATTTTAAGGTTTGGGAAACTTTGCCCCTCCTGGTAGGAATGTATATCCCATACGTCACTAGCTCATGGACTTTTGCTAATATGAAAGAAATGAATTTATCAGGTAAGTTCTTACATAAATTATGTTTTTTTCCACATGGCTGGCTTGAATTCTGCCTAGTAACAGTTTCCTGAAGGCTTTCCACTGTTGTAATATGAGTGGGAGTGGTTACAGACACAGACATCCAGCTTCTTCCTGCATGATCCAGGATATCTCTGGAGGGCTCAAAAGGCTTCAAAGTCGTTTTTGAGGGAGGTAACAAGCCACAGTAGAGCTGTGGCAGTTGTTGTGACTGTTTTAAAAAAAAAAAAAAAAAAAAAAAAAAAAACGTTTTTTGTCAGTTATTATTCTGTGTTTGGTATTAAGGGGTTAATCATCCATTTGCAAGTGGGTGCAATGCTCTGCTAACTTGTTACATACACTGTAAAAATTTCGTTAGTGTAACTGCCTTTTTTCACTGTTATTTCAAATTTTGACAAAATTTGTGTTTCTTAAAGGTGCAGTAACGTTTTTTATATTGCTTGTAAACTTGTTTAAAGTGTTTTCCAAGCTTGCTAGTCTCATTACTAGTCTGTTTAAACATGTCTGACACAGAGGAAACAACTTGTTATTATGTTTGAAAGCCATGGTGGAGCCCCATTGGAGAATGTGTACTAAATGTATTGATTTCACCTTAAACAGTAAAGATCAGTCTTTAACTATAAAAGAAATATCACCAGAAGATTCTGACGAGGGGGAAGTTATGCCGACTAACTCTCCCCACGTGTCAGACCCTTCGCCTCCCGCTCAGGGGATGCACGCTAATATGGCGCCAATTGCATCAGGGACGCCCATAGCGATTACCTTGCAGGACATGGCTGCAATCATGAATAATACCCTGTCAGAGGTATTATCCAGGTTGCCTGAATTAAGAGGCAAGCGCGATTGCTCTGGGGTTAGGAGAAATACAGAGCGCGCAGATGCTGTAAGGGCCATGTCTGATACTGCGTCACAATACAGGGAGTGCAGAATTATTAGGCAAGTTGTATTTTTGAGGATTAATTTTATTATTGAACAACAACCATGTTCTCAATGGACCCAAAAAACTCATTAATATCAAAGCTGAATAGTTTTGGAAGTAGTTTTTAGTTTGTTTTTAGTTATAGCTATTTTAGGGGGATATCTGTGTGTGCAGGTGACTATTACTGTGCATAATTATTAGGCAACTTAACAAAAAACAAATATATACCCATTTCAATTATTTATTTTTACCAGTGAAACCAATATAACATGTCAACATTCACAAATATACATTTCTGACATTCAAAAACAAAACAAAAACAAATCAGTGACCAATATAGCCACCTTTCTTTGCAAGGACACTCAAAAGCCTGCCATCCATGGATTCTGTCAGTGTTTTGATCTGTTCACCATCAACATTGCGTGCAGCAGCAACCACAGCCTCCAAGACACTGTTCAGAGAGGTGTACTGTTTTCCCTCCTTGTAAATCTCACATTTGATGATGGACCACAGGTTCTCAATGGGGTTCAGATCAGGTGAACAAGGAGGCCATGTCATTAGATTTTCTTCTTTTATACCCTTTCTTGCCAGCCACGCTGTTGAGTAGTTGGACGCGTGTGATGGAGCATTGTCCTGCATGAAAATCATGTTTTTCTTGAAGGATGCAGACTTCTTCCTGTACCACTGCTTGAAGAAGGTGTCTTCCAGAAACTGGAAGTAGGACTGGGAGTTGAGCTTGACTCCATCCTCAACCCGAAAAGGCCCCACAAGCTCATCTTTGATGATACCAGCCCAAACCAGTACTCCACCTCCACCTTGCTGGCGTCTGAGTCGGACTGGAGCTCTCTGCCCTTTACCAATCCAGCCACGAGCCCATCCATCTGGCCCATCAAGACTCACTCTCATTTCATCAGTCCATAAAACCTTAGAAAAATCAGTCTTGAGATATTTCTTGGCCCAGTCTTGACGTTTCAGCTTGTGTGTCTTGTTCAGTGGTGGTCGTCTTTCAGCCTTTCTTACCTTGGCCATGTCTCTGAGTATTGCACACCTTGTGCTTTTGGGCACTCCAGTGATGTTGCAGCTCTGAAATATGGCCAAACTGGTGGCAAGTGGCATCTTGGCAGCTGCACGCTTGACTTTTCTCAGTTCATGGGCAGTTATTTTGCGCCTTGGTTTTTCCACACGCTTCTTGCGACCCTGTTGACTATTTTGAATGAAACACTTGATTGTTCGATGATCACGCTTCAGAAGCTTTGCAATTTTAAGAGTGCTGCATCCCTCTGCAAGATATCTCACTATTTCTTTCATGTAATTAGCAAGAGTCCATGAGCTAGTGACGTATGGGATATACATTCCTACCAGGAGGGGCAAAGTTTCCCAAACCTTAAAATGCCTATAAATACACCCCTCACCACACCCACAATTCAGTTTTACAAACTTTGCCTCCTATGGAGGTGGTGAAGTAAGTTTGTGCTAGATTCTACGTTATGCGCTCCGCAGCAGGTTGGAGCCCGGTTTTCCTCTCAGCGTGCAGTGAATGTCAGAGGGATGTGAGGAGAGTATTGCCTATTTGAATGCAATGATCTCCTTCTACGGGGTCTATTTCATAGGTTCTCTGTTATCGGTCGTAGAGATTCATCTCTTACCTCCCTTTTCAGATCGACGATATACTCTTATATATATACCATTACCTCTGCTGATTTTCGTTTCAGTACTGGTTTGGCTTTCTACAACATGTAGATGAGTGTCCTGGGGTAAGTAAGTAAGCTTATTTTCTGTGACACTCTAAGCTATGGTTAGGCACTTTTTTATAAAGTTCTAAATATATGTATTCAAACATTTATTTGCCTTGACTCAGGATGTTCAACATTCCTTATTTTCAGACAGTCAGTTTCATACTTGGGATAAATGCATTTGTTTCAATCATTTTTTCTTACCTTAAAAAAATTTGACTTTTTTCCGTGTGGGCTGTTAGGCTCGCGGGGGCTGAAAATGCTTCATTTTATTGCGTCATTCTTGGCGCGGACTTTTTTGGCGCAAAATTTTTTTTCTGTTTCCGGCGTCATACGTGTCGCCGGAAGTTGCGTCGCAA
>NW_026512462.1:37500-53396 GCF_027579735.1 Bombina bombina | reverse complement strand
CATCTATACACAGTAACATTACAGTACGTGCGGTATATACACATTTAGTACACCAGTAACATTACAGTACGTGCGCGTATATACACATCTATACACCAGTAACATTACAGTACGTGCGGTATATACACATCTAAACACCAGTAAAATTACAGTATGTGCGGTATATACACATCTATACACCAGTAAAATTACAGTAGCTGGGTATATACACATATATAACACCAGTAACATTACAGTACGTGCGGTATAGACACATCTATACACCAGTAACATTACAGTACGTGCGGTATATACACATCTATAACACCAGTAACATTACAGTACGTGCGGTATTTACACATCTATACACCAGTAACGAATTACAGTACGTGCGGTATATACACATCTATACACCAGTAACATTACAGTACGTGCGGTATATACCATCTATACACCAGTAACATTACAGTACGTGCGGTATATACACATCTATACACCAGTAACATCTACAGTACGTGCGGTATAACTACACTCTATACACCATAACATTACAGTACGTGCGTACATACACATCTATACACCAGTAACATTACAGTACTGCGGTACATACACATCTATACACCAGTAACATTACATACGTGCGGTACATACACATCTATACACCAGTAACATTACAGTACGTGCGGTATATACACATCTATAACACCAGTAACATTACAGTACGTGCGGTATATACACATCTAAGTACCCAGTAACATTACAGTACGTGCGGTATATACACATCTATACACCAGTAACATTACAGTACGTGCGTATATACACATCTATACACCAGTAACATTACAGTACGTGCTGTATATACACATCTATATACCAGTAACATTACAGTACGTGCGGTATATACACATCTATACACCAGTAACATTACAGTACGTCGCGGTATATACACATCTAATACACCAGTAACATTACAGTATCGTGCGCGTATAATTACACATTCTATACACAGGTAACATTACAGGTACGTGCGGTATCTACACAATCTTACACCAGTAACATTACAGTACGTGCGGTATATACACATCTATACACAGTAACATTACAGTACGGTGCGGTAATATATTAAACCAGTAACATTACAGTACGTGCGGTATATACACATCTATACCCAGTAACATTACAGTACGTGCTGTATATACACATCTATACACCAGTAACATTACAGTACGTGCGGTATATACACATCTATACACCATTAATATTACAGTACGTGCGGGTAATCTATACACCAGTAACATTACAGTACGTGCGGTATATATACACCAGTAACATTACAGTACTTGCGGTATATACACATCTTATACACCAGTAACATTTACAGTACTTGCGTATATACACATCTATATACCTGGTAAAATTACAGTAGTGCGGTATATACACATCTATACACCAGTAAAATTACAGTACTTGCGGTAATATACACATCTATACACCAGTAACATACAGTACGTGCGGTATACATACACATCTATACACCAGTAACATTACAGTACTGTGCGGTATATACACATCTATACACCAGTAACATTACAGTAAGTGCGGTATATACACATCTATACCCAGTAACATTACATTACGTGCGGTATATACACATCTATACTACCAGTAACATTACAGTACGTGCGGTATATACACATCTATATACCAGTAACATTACAGTACGTGGGTATATACACATCTATACCCAGTAACATTACAGTACGTGCGGTATATACACATCTATACACCAGTAACATTACAGTACGTGCGGTATATACACATCTATACACCAGTAAAATTACAGTACGTGCGGTATATACACATCTATACACCAGTAAAATTACAGTACGTGCGGTATATACACATCTATACACCAGTAACATTACAGTACGTGCGGTATATACACATCTATACACCAGTAACATTACAGTACGTGCGGTATATACACATCTATACACCAGTAACATTACAGTACGTGCGGTATATACACATCTATACACCAGTAACATTACAGTACGTGCGGTATATACACATCTATACACCAGTAACATTACAGTACGTGCGGTATATACACATCTATACACCAGTAACATTACAGTACGTGCGGTATATACACATCTATAGACCAGTAACATTACAGTACGTGCGGTATATACACATCTATAGACCAGTAACATTACAGTACGTGCGGTATATACACATCTATACACCAGTAACATTACAGTACGTGCCGTATATACACATCTATAGACCAGTAACATTACAGTATGTGCGGTATATACACATCTATAGACCAGTAACATTACAGTACGTGCGGTATATACACATCTATACACCAGTAACATTACAGTACGTGCGGTATATACACATCTATACACCAGTAACATTACAGTACGTGCGGTATATACACATCTATACACCAGTAACATTACAGTACGTGCGGGTATATACACATCTATACACCAGTAACATTACAGTACGTGCGGTATATACACATCTATACACCAGTAACATTACAGTACGTGCGGTATATACACATCTATACACCAGTAACATTACAGTACGTGCGGTACATACACATCTATACACCAGTAACATTACAGTACGTGCGGTATATACACATCTATACACCAGTAACATTACAGTACGTGCGGTATCTATACACCAGTAACATTACAGTACGTGCAGTATATACACATCTATACACCAGTAACATTACAGTACGTGCGGTATATACACATCTATACACCAGTAACATTACAGTACGTGCGGTATATACACATCTATACACCAGTAACATTACAGTACGTGCGGTACATACACATCTATACACCAGTAACATTACAGTACGTGCGGTATATACACATCTATACACCAGTAACATTACAGTACGGTAATGTTACTGGTGTATAGATGTGCGGTATCTACACATCTATACACCAGTAACATTACAGTACGTGCGGTATATACACATCTATAGACCAGTAACATTACAGTACGTGCGGTATATACACATCTATACACCAGTAACATTACAGTACGTGCGGTATATACACATCTATACACCAGTAACATTACAGTACGTGCGGTATATACACATCTATACACCAGTAACATTACAGTACGTGCGGTATATACACATCTATACACCAATAACATTACAGTACGTGCGGTATATACACATCTATATACCAGTAACATTACAGTACGTGCGGTATATACACATCTATACACCAGTAACATTACAGTACGTGCGTTATATACACATCTATACACCAGTAACATTACAGTACGTGCGGTATATACACATCTATACACCAGTAACATTACAGTACGTGCGGTATCTATACACCAGTAACATTACAGTACGTGCGGTATAGACACATCTATACACCAGTAACATTACAGTACGTGCGGTATATACACATCTATACATCAGTAACATTACAGTACGTGCGGTATATTCACATCTATACACCAGTAACATTACAGTACGTGCGGTATATACACATCTATACACCAGTAACATTACAGTACGTGCGGTATATACACATCTATACACCAGTAACATTACAGTACGTGCGGTATATACACATCTATAGACCAGTAACATTACAGTACGTGCGGTATCTATACACCAGTAAAATTACAGTACGTGCGGTATATACACATCTATACACCAGTAACATTACAGTACGTGCGGTATATACACATCTATACATCAGTAACATTACAGTACGTGCGGTATATACACATCTATACATCAGTAACATTACAGTACGTGCGGTATATACACATCTATACACCAGTAACATTACAGTACGTGCGGTATATATACACCAGTAACATTACAGTACGTGCGGTATATATACACCAGTAACATTACAGTACGTGTGGTATATACACATCTATACACCAGTAACATTACAGTACGTGCGGTATATACACATTTATAGACCAGTAACATTACAGTACGTGCGGTATCTATACACCAGTAACATTACAGTACGTGCGGTATATATACACCAGTAACATTACAGTACGTGCGGTATCTATACACCAGTAACATTACAGTACGTGCGGTATATATACACCAGTAACATTACAGTAGTGTGGTATATACACATCTATACACCAGTAACATTACAGTACGTGCGGTATATACACATCTATACACCAGTAACATTACAGTACGTGCGGTATCTATACACCAGTAACATTACAGTACGTGCGGTATATACACATCTATACATCAGTAACATTACAGTACGTGCGGTATATTCACATCTATACACCAGTAACATTACAGTACGTGCGGTATATACACATCTATACACCAGTAACATTACAGTACGTGCGGTATATACACATCTATACACCAGTAACATTACAGTACGTGCGGTATATACACATCTATACACCAGTAACATTACAGTACGTGCGGTATATACACATCTATACATCAGTAACATTACAGTACGTGCGGTATATACACATCTATACATCAGTAACATTACAGTACGTGCGGTATATACACATCTATACATCAGTAACATTACAGTACGTGCGGTATATACACATCTATACATCAGTAACATTACAGTACGTGCGGTATATACACATCTATACACCAGTAACATTACAGTACGTGCGGTATATACACATCTATATACCAGTAACATTACAGTACGTGCTGTATATACACATCTATACACCAGTAACATTACAGTACGTGCGGTATATACACATCTATACACCAGTAACATTACAGTACGTGCGGTATATACACATCTATACATCAGTAACATTACAGTACGTGCGGTATATACACATCTATACACCAGTAACATTACAGTACGTGCGGTATATACACATCTATATACCAGTAACATTACAGTACGTGCGGTATATACACATCTATACCCAGTAACATTACAGTACGTGCGGTATATACACATCTATACACCAGTAACATTACAGTACGTGCGGTATATACACATCTATAGACCAGTAACATTACAGTACGTGCGGTATATACACATCTATACATCAGTAACATTACAGTACGCGCGGTATATACACATCTATACATCAGTAACATTACAGTACGTGCGGTATATACACATCTATACACCAGTAACATTACAGTACGTGCGGTATATATACACCAGTAACATTACAGTACGTGCGGTATATATACACCAGTAACATTACAGTACGTGTGGTATATTCACATCTATACACCAGTAACATTACAGTACGTGCGGTATATACACATCTATACACCAGTAACATTACAGTACGTGCGGTATATACACATCTATACACCAGTAACATTACAGTACGTGCGGTATATACACATCTATACACCAGTAACATTACAGTACGTGCGGTATCTATACACCAGTAAAATTACAGTACGTGCGGTATATACACATCTATACACCAGTAACATTACAGTACGTGCGGTATATATACACCAGTAACATTACAGTACGTGCGGTATCTATACACCAGTAACATTACAGTACGTGCGGTATATATACACCAGTAACATTACAGTAGTGTGGTATATACACATCTATACACCAGTAACATTACAGTACATGCGGTATATACACATTTATAGACCAGTAACATTACAGTACGTGCGGTATCTATACACCAGTAACATTACAGTACGTGCGGTATATATACACCAGTAACATTACAGTACTTGCGGTATATACACATCTATACACCAGTAACATTACAGTACTTGCGGTATATACACATCTATATACCAGTAACATTACAGTACGTGCGGTATATACACATCTATACACCAGTAACATTACAGTACATGCGGTATATACACATCTATAGACCAGTAACATTACAGTACGTGCGGTATATACACATCTATACACCAGTAACATTACAGTACGTGCGGTATATACACATCTATACACCAGTAACATTACAGTACGTGCGGTATCTATACACCAGTAACATTACAGTACGTGCGGTATATATACACCAGTAACATTACAGTACGTGCGGTATCTATACACCAGTAACATTACAGTACGTGCGGTATATATACACCAGTAACATTACAGTAGTGTGGTATATACACATCTATACACCAGTAACATTACAGTACATGCGGTATATACACATTTATAGACCAGTAACATTACAGTACGTGCGGTATCTATACACCAGTAACATTACAGTACGTGCGGTATATATACACCAGTAACATTACAGTACTTGCGGTATATACACATCTATACACCAGTAACATTACAGTACTTGCGGTATATACACATCTATATACCCAGTAACATTACAGTACGTGCGGTATATACACATCTATACACCAGTAACATTACAGTACATGCGGTATATACACATTTATAGACCAGTAAACATTACAGTACGTGCGGTATCTATACACCAGTAACATTACAGTACGTGCGGTATATATACACCGAGTAACATTACAGTACATGCGGTATATACACATTTATAGACCAGTAACATTACAGTACGTGCGGTATCTATACACCAGTAACATTACAGTACGTGCGGTATATATACACCAGTAACATTACAGTACATGCGGTATATACACATTTATAGACCAGTAACATTACAGTACGTGCGGTATCTATACACCAGTAACATTACAGTACATGCGGTATCTATACACCAGTAACATTACAGTACGTGCGGTATATATACACCAGTAACATTACAGTATGTGTGGTATATACACATCTATACACCAGTAACATTACAGTACGTGCGGTATATACACATTTATAGACCAGTAACATTACAGTACGTGCGGTATCTATACACCAGTAACATTACAGTACGTGCGGTATATATACACCAGTAACATTACAGTACGTGCGGTATATACACATCTATACACCAGTAACATTACAGTACGTGCGGTATCTATACACCAGTAACATTACAGTACGTGCGGTATCTATACACCAGTAACATTACAGTACGTGCGGTATATATACACCAGTAACATTACAGTACGTGCGGTATATATACACCAGTAACATTACAGTACGTGCGGTATCTATACACCAGTAACATTACAGTACGTGCGGTATATATACACCAGTAACATTACAGTAGTGTGGTATATACACATCTATACACCAGTAACATTACAGTACATGCGGTATATACACATTTATAGACCAGTAACATTACAGTACGTGCGGTATCTATACACCAGTAACATTACAGTACGTGCGGTATATATACACCAGTAACATTACAGTACTTGCGGTATATACACATCTATACACCAGTAACATTACAGTACTTGCGGTATATACACATCTATATACCAGTAACATTACAGTACGTGCGGTATATACACATCTATACACCAGTAACATTACAGTACATGCGGTATATACACATTTATAGACCAGTAACATTACAGTACGTGCGGTATCTATACACCAGTAACATTACAGTACGTGCGGTATATATACACCAGTAACATTACAGTACATGCGGTATATACACATTTATAGACCAGTAACATTACAGTACGTGCGGTATCTATACACCAGTAACATTACAGTACGTGCGGTATATATACACCAGTAACATTACAGTACATGCGGTATATACACATTTATAGACCAGTAACATTACAGTACGTGCGGTATCTATACACCAGTAACATTACAGTACATGCGGTATCTATACACCAGTAACATTACAGTACGTGCGGTATATATACACCAGTAACATTACAGTATGTGTGGTATATACACATCTATACACCAGTAACATTACAGTACGTGCGGTATATACACATTTATAGACCAGTAACATTACAGTACGTGCGGTATCTATACACCAGTAACATTACAGTACGTGCGGTATATATACACATCTATACACCAGTAACATTACAGTACGTGCGGTATCTATACACCAGTAACATTACAGTACGTGCGGTATCTATACACCAGTAACATTACAGTACGTGCGGTATATATACACCAGTAACATTACAGTACGTGCGGTATATACACATCTATACACCAGTAACATTACAGTACGTGCGGTATATACACATCTATACCCAGTAACATTACAGTACGTGCGGTATATACACATCTATACACCAGTAACATTACAGTACGTGCGGTATATACACATCTATACACCAGTAACATTACAGTACGTGCGGTATATACACATCTATACACCAGTAACATTACAGTATGTGTGGTATATACACATCTATACACCAGTAACATTACAGTACGTGCAGTATATACACATCTATACACCAGTAACATTACAGTACGTGCGGTATACACACATCTATACACCAGTAACATTACAGTACGTGCGGTATATACACATCTATACACCAGTAACATTACAGTACGTGCGGTATATACACATCTATATACCAGTAACATTACAGTACGTGCGGTATATACACATCTATACACCAGTAACATTACAGTATGTGTGGTATATACACATCTATATACCAGTAACATTACAGTACGTGCGGTATATACACATCTATACACCAGTAACATTACAGTACGTGCGGTATCTATACACCAGTAACATTACAGTACGTGCGGTATATACACATCTATACACCAGTAACATTACAGTACGTGCGGTATACACACATCTATACACCAGTAACATTACAGTACGTGCGGTATATACACATCTATACACCAGTAACATTACAGTACGTGCGGTATCTATACACCAGTAACATTACAGTACGTGCGGTATATATACACCAGTAACATTACAGTACGTGCGGTATATACACATCTATACACCAGTAACATTACAGTACGTGCGGTATATACACATCTATACCCAGTAACATTACAGTACGTGCGGTATATACACATCTATACACCAGTAACATTACAGTACGTGCGGTATATACACATCTATACACCAGTAACATTACAGTACGTGCGGTATATACACATCTATACACCAGTAACATTACAGTATGTGTGGTACATACACATCTATACACCAGTAACATTACAGTACGTGCGGTATATACACATCTATACACCAGTAAGATTACAGTACGTGCGGTATATACACATCTATACACCAGTAACATTACAGTATGTGTGGTATATACACATCTATACACCAGTAACATTACAGTACGTGCGGTATATACACATCTATACATCAGTAACATTACAGTACGTGCGGTATATATACACCAGTAACATTACAGTACGTGCGGTATATATACACCAGTAACATTACAGTACGTGCGGTACATACACATATATACACCAGTAACATTACAGTACGTGCGGTATCTATACACCAGTAACATTACAGTACGTGCGGTATCTATACACCAGTAACATTACAGTACGTGCGGTATCTATACACCAGTAACATTACAGTACGTGCGGTATATATACACCAGTAACATTACAGTATGTGCGGTATCTATACACCAGTAACATTACAGTACGTGCGGTATATATACACCAGTAACATTACAGTATGTGTGGTATCTATACACCAGTAACATTACAGTACGTGCGGTATCTATACACCAGTAACATTACAGTACGTGCGGTATATACACATCTATACACCAGTAACATTACAGTACGTGCGGTATATACACATCTATATACCAGTAACATTACAGTACGTGCGGTATCTATACACCAGTAACATTACAGTACGTGCGGTATATATACACCAGTAACATTACAGTATGTGCGGTATCTATACACCAGTAACATTACAGTACGTGCGGTATATATACACCAGTAACATTACAGTATGTGTGGTATCTATACACCAGTAACATTACAGTACGTGCGGTATCTATACACCAGTAACATTACAGTACGTGCGGTATATATACACCAGTAACATTACAGTACGTGCGGTACATACACATCTATACACCAGTAACATTACAGACAACCTACATCTGTATCACAGGATATATTACAGTTCTGTAGTTACATCTGCAGTTCATCTGAGCACCCTGTGTATTGCGTATGGCAGTTGCGATCCTTACACATGTTGCTGCAGAACAGGCAGGTTGCACTGATAAGCGCTTGAGAGCATTAGGCCCCATTAATTTGATTACAAGATTGTTAATGGCTCCTAAATTGACATTACTGTACTAACGATCACACGTGCTGCTAATTACCATGATCCCTGCTCACCAATATATCCCTTATATGGATCCCTTGATAGGGTTTAAGCAAAGCTCTGGCTGCATTATGAGGAGAGATTAATGGCAAAAAGCAAGGCCTATTTAATAAAGTGAGTTCCGTCTCCCTGTAAATTGAACTTTAGCTGGGAAATCACAGTCAAGTGGTGCTGTACAAACGCAGGAGCTGTCAGGTATTGGATTACCCTGCACAGGTCTATTTACAGCCTCTCCTGCCGTATGATTCACACCAAGCGACAGCTGGCTCTGCAGCTGCCCTGTACATGATAGCAAGCGGCACAGCTGCCAGCCTGCCAGGCGCATCCTGTATCAGCAAGTCAGGGTCACAGCAGCAGAGGCAGACACCAGAAATGTCCCATCTACAGCAGCGTGTGACACCATAAAATGCAGGGTTAGAACAAAAGATAAACTAATCACACAGGGTGTAAATCACTTTGTTTCAGACTGTTGCATACTTATGTTCTTATCTAATGGACCTACATATATAATATTTTACAGTTCAAATTCTAGAACAAAAAATATTTATCTTTTAATTGAGTTGATACGCTGGTACAAATGAAAGTTTCTCACCACAAGCTAGAAAAAACGGAAACGTATATGAGGGATGGCCTGTCTGTGAGAATCCAAATAACGGTCGTTATAGGTCTGTTCATCGTCTTCCATAACCAATCACGTAAACCTAAACGATACATGAGAAACTCTCTTGCCTAAAATATTCTAAATGCAGCTAAATCGGTTTATGTAAAATTCACCACTTTTGTCATCATTAAAAGTTCATACAAAATACTAAATTCCAAACCTTATTTGTTATAAAAATCTACAATAAGAAGTAAATTTGTATTTCTCATAAACTTTTACTCAATTTCAGTATTTCATTTATTGTGTCCACTCTTCCAGCAATTTATTTCTGAAAATGCCACTGTCCTCAGAGAGGCTTGAGTTGGTACTAAAAGATTCAAAAATCTGACCCTGCAACATGTTGCTATAAACACAAAAGGAAATACTTGAAAGTCCAAAATAGTTATCCTTAAAATCTTTAAAAACAATGCTGCTCAGAACAGAATCGTGGTGAGATGAACATCCACTTACGCGTTTCGCTGTAATCATAGCCTGTAATTTCTTTACACCACTAAGGTTAATAAAACAATACAATGTTTCCAATTGGCTAAAAGAATACATATGATATACTCCATTACATTTAAAGACATCTCCACAAAGGCACTAGATAAAAGGTTACTATGTGGTCCGAAATGCTACAAAATAAAGAAATTCAAAATGAGGTTGCAATAAATACAATGACCCTCAATAATAAAATCTAACATTTATATACTGGCAATATATACTGAGGTTACATAATGCCTGAAATGTGACATCAATCACTATAAATCAATAATAATGACATACTATACATAATAAAGAAAAACAACTGTGTTTGATACAATATGCTGCACAATGATTGCTTGACATTTATTTATATATGTCCCACTTGGCTACTGCAAAGGAAATAATTAAACAAGCGTTGTGTTCACAAAAGATCTATTGCAAATGCAGTGCTTAGTTGTGGATAAATACTGTGTATATGAAAGTGTAACGCTATACATTATAACCAGTTTACTGCTCCTTTAATGAAACATTTATTGGGTGATTTAAATGTATGCTCATTGCCCCTTTAAGCTACACACTGTGAACAAATAATGTGATGGCAATACAGGTTTAGAGGTCATTCTGTGCCCCCTCTCATAGGGCAAATAGAGACATTAATACTGCACCGTACCACGTACATTACACGTGATATCTGTAAAGCCCAGATATGCAGCAAATAAACTCTTCCCATAAAAAGATTTACTAGTGCATTACACAATTAAAGGGACATTAAACCCAACATGTTTCTTTCATGATTCAGATAGAGGATACAATTTTAAACAACATTACAATTTACTTCTGTTATCCAATTTGCTTCATTCTTTAGATATCCTTTGTTGAACAAATAGTAATGCACATGGGTAAGCCAATCACACGAGGCATCTATGTGCCGCCACCAATCAGCAGCTATCTGAGCCTATATAGATGTGATTTTCTGCAAAGGATATCAAGAGAATGAAGCAAATTAGTTAGTATAAGTTAATTAGAAAGTTGTTTAAAATTGCTGCTCTTTCTAAATCATGAAAGAAAAAATATGGGTTTCATGTCCCTTTTAACTCTTATGCACAACTATATGAGTAGGGTTTACACAACGCCATTATAGAAGCAATGCACTCACACACTTGCGCAGGCACCTACATATATATTAATTTATATATTTACACACATACATGCACCCATATATACACACAAACACCACAAATCACACACACACTTGCGCAGGCACCTACATATATATTAATTTATATATTTACACACATACATGCACCCATATATACACACAAACACCACAAATCACACACACACTTGCGCAGGCACCTACATATATATTAATTTATATATTTACACACATACATGCACCCATATATACACACAAACACCACAAATCACACACACACACACACACATATATATATAAGGTTGGTTACTATGTTTGCTTGTCAATGGCTTTTAGGTTATTCTGTACGATGACCTTATATGACATTTGATAAAGGCGCAGTAATGCGCCGAAACGTTATGTCATTTTAAACTATATTGAATAAAATGTATAACTTTTTATAAAGACCATTGAGTGCCTGTGTTTGGGACTGTGTTGTGGATACTTTGCAGTGCACCGTGGCATTTGACAAACCGTGAGATTGTGCTATCCTTCTTGGATTCATATATATATATATATATATATATATACACACACACACCACAAATTTCACACACACACACACACCACAAATTTCACACACAAACGACAAATTACACACACACACTATATATATATATATATATATATATATACACACACACACACACATATATATACACACACATACAGTACATGCACCCATATATACACAAATATGTACCCATATATACACACAAATACATACATGCACCCATATACACACACACTTGTGCAAGTACACACGTATACACATACACCCTCACACAACAAATTACACACACAGTTGTGTATATATTCACAAATGCACAAAATATATAAAATATCCTTTACTGGAACAGCTGCTAGGATCTATATTTGTGCACGTGAAGACTGTGGAATCTGTCTTTTCCACCAACATGTATCCAAGTGTATAAACCTCCACAGCACAACTCTTATTGCAAACTCACAGCTTTATTCCATAATCCATGACAATAAAAAACAGTGACATTTCGGGAATTATTCCCTTACAGATACGTTTATACACATGTCCCAGACTGCTGTGCACGCAGGTTCAGTGCAGACAGTTTTATGCACCTAAGTCATATGCTAAACACGTCTCATCATCAGTAATCCTCGCACAACATGTTCCCGACAGCTGTACGGCAGAACTTACAGGGGGGGGGGCGCAACAGCTGTAACACCAAAATCACAGACACATCAAAGCAAACAGATCCCCCCACAGCTACACACGCAGGAGAATAAAGCAACAACTGCACAAATAGGGTCAGTAACGCCAGACTCAGGTTACCCTGCACACCCCAGACCACACACTAAATAATATACATGCTATTTCTCCACTAAATGCAGATCCTCAAATCACATGATTATATTTCTATTGAGAAGTAAACATTCAGATTATCTGCCAACCTTGTCCCTGCAACAAACACTGAAATGTCACTGAGATAAATTAACTCACCCCTTGTATGAGTACATTAAACCGGCAGGTTCATACCAAAAGCTATAAGACACAGGGACACTAAGATGTATGGCTACCGGAGAGTTAAAGGGACATTCTAGTGAAAAAATAAAAAGCTGTTTCTTTTATTATGAGTGTAGCTACTGCAAAGTGGTTAAACTCATGATTTAAAGTCATACTCTTGCGTCAATTACGGACATAGGAACAGGAGCACAGCTGTGACTATGCATTTAATTCCTGGAAGGGTTAAACTCATGCTTCTAAGTCGTACTCCTGCCCCTATCACTGACACAGGAATAGGAGCACAGCTCTATGCATTTAATGCCTGCAAGGGTTACACTCATGCTTCTAAGTTGTACGCCTGCCCCAATCACTGACACAGGAGCACAGCTCTATGCATTTAATGCCTGCAAGGGTTACACTCATGCTTCTAAGTCGTACTCCTGCCCCTATCACTGACAAAGGAGCACAGCTCTATGCATTTAATGTCTGCAAGGGTTAAACTCATGCTTCTAAGTCGTACTCCTGCCCCAATCACTGACACAGGAGCACAGCTCTATGCATTTAATGTTTGCAAGGGTTAAACTCATGCTTCTAAGTCGTACTCCCGCCCCTATCACTGACACTGGAACAGGAGCACAGCTCTATGTATTTAATGCCTGCAAGGGTTACACTCATGCTTCTAAGTCGTACTCCTGCGCAAATCACTAACACAGGAACAGGAGCACAGCTCTATTCATTAAATGCCTGTAAGGGTTAAACTCATGGTTCCAAGTCCTACTCCTGCGCCAATCACTGAAACAGGAACATGAGCACAGCTCATAATATGCATTTAATTCCTGCAAGGGTTAAACTCATGCTTCTAAGTCGTACTCTTGCGCCGATTACTGACACAGGAACAGGAGAACAGCTCTATGCATTAAATGCCTGTAAGGGTTAAACTCATGGTTCAAAGTCGTACTCCTGCGCCAATCACTGACACAGGAACACAGCTCTGAATATGCATTTAATTCCTGCAAAGGTTAAACTCATGCTTCTAAGTCGTACTCCTGCGCCGATTACTGACACAGGAACAGGAGCACAGCTCTGACTATGCATTTAATGCCTGTAAGGGTTAAAGTCATGCTTCTAAGTCGTACTCCTGCCCCATCACTAACACAGGAGCACAGCTCTATGCATTAAATGCCTGTAAGAGTTAAACTCATGCTTCTAAGTCGTACTCCTGCGCCAATCACTGACACTGGAACAGGAATATAGCTCTGACTATGCATTTAATGTCTGCAAGGGTTACACTCATGCTTCTAAGTCGTACTCCTGCCCCTATCACTGACACAGGAGCACAGCTCTATGCATTAAATGCCTGTAAGAGTTAAACTCATGCTTCTAAGTCGTACTCCTGCGCCGATCACTGACACTGGAACAGGAGTATAGCTCTGACTATGCATTTAATGTCTGCAAGGGTTAAACCCACAGTAAAGCAAGAGACGTGCAATACAACGTATGAAGGAAATTGAGAGGGAATTAGAGGGTAAAAATAAAATACTCTATCAGAGAAAACAAAGAGAATCTGAAGCTGCGCACATTTTCTGTATCTTATGTCATATATAGCGTCACTGCAGCTGCACGTGGTGACACTGGGAGCAGGGACTAGAGTGATTATATACTATATGATTAATAAACCACTAGGACCTACTTCAGGTGCGAGGTATTCGGGAGTGCCGCAGAAAGTCTTCATGGTTGCGCCGTCCTTTATTCCTTCCTTACAGAGACCGAAGTCTGTTATCTTGATGTGACCATCTTTGTCCAGCATAAGATTCTCCAGCTTAAACATAAAAGGGAAAAGAAAATGAGAGGCT